>NW_005843308.1:46610-67437 GCF_000455745.1 Alligator sinensis
TTGGCTGGTGTTAAATTATTCACAGGGGGCGGCTAACGATTGGCCTGTTAGCCATATAAGAGGCTTGAGCGGTTTCCGCCCAAGCCGAAGAAGACTCCACATCCATCTCGTGGGGACTCTGGGTACACGGCAGGGTAATAGAAACCCTGTGTGAGATTCAGAGGAGTTTGGCGACCTGATCCATCGCCCACCTCTTTCCATCTTCGAGCGATAATTTTTATAAGACGTATCTACGAAGTTTCTATTTCGGTGGCGCGCTTGTCCAGGGCATCCGGAGCTCTGTTTCCATGGAGCCTAGCAAACTCTACGTGGTCGTTCGTATTGTTTTGTCTGTAACCGCAACTCAAGCAAGTTTTCCAGCCTGCACCGCAACCATCTTCGGTGTAAGTAAACAATCTTTAAATCTACCATTACGAGTCCGTGCCTAATTCTAGCATGTCACGCGTTCTCTCCGACCCCGCGTGCCCAGGCTGCTGGCCACAGCCCGCGCAGAGCACAAAAAAGGGCCCGGCTTGCGCCCGGCCCGCACAATGATTACCATAACAATTTTACAAAAGGAGGCTATCTATTAAACCGTAACTTTTGCTACTCTTCCATACTATTCTTTTTCCAGCTTCTTTTTTTTTCATTTAAGCTGATCAGTGTTTCATAACTGTGTTAAAACCATTCTAATGATACTTCCTGCTTAATATGTACTAACTTGAAAAGTAATTGTCAGTTTTATATAGTGAGCCTTTTAGCGTATGTGTTTTTTTTCCTTCAGACACAAGAATTCTACAGATAATTGTATAGTGAAGCCTTAGGCTTTATCTTTTGAAATAATGCATATGTGCTGATCTGGTAGCTATTTCCAACCTTATGCTTTGTATGTTGATTAGGAAATAAGGTTTCAAATGACAGAAAAATAGCATTATTAAGAAATTAGTTGATGTGAACATCTCTTACTGTTTGAAACATTTTATCTGTCTGAAAGTTTTATGGCTTCATCCTTCTTTCAAATCAAATTTTCAATAAATCAATTTTCTTCCTCAGGAATTTAATTTTATCTTTATTAAAGTATGTTTTAATTAAAAACTTGTAAAGCAACTGATCCTGCATACTTTTATACATAGGCTCATTGTCTAAGGGTGAGATTTTCAAAACTACCTAGATGACTTAGGAGCATAATTCCCACAGAATTTCAAAGGGACTTGTGTCCCTAACTCAGTTAGGTCATTTTATTTATTTATTTATTTGTGTATGTGTAGTTAACCTGCTTCTTCTGTTTGTTGATTTTTTTAAAGTACTGCTATGAATTTATAATATAATTAATAGATTCATAGAATGTAAGCTGGAAGGGACCTTGAAGATCCTCAGGTCCAGCCCCCCTGCACCAAGCAGGAAAGTCAACAGGAATCAAGTGACCCCAGCAAGGTGACCATCCAGTCTCCTCTTGAAGATTTCCAGAGTAGGCAATTGCACCACCTCTGGAGGGAGCTTATTCCCCCTAAGTGTGAAGAAATGTTTCCTAATGTTGAGCCTGAAGCTGTCTTCCAGGAGTTTGTGACCATTTTCCCAAGGGTGCCCTGGTGAACAGTTGCTCACCAAGCTGTTGATGTATGCCCCTGATGTAGCAAAAAGCTGCTACCAAGTCCCCTATCAGCCGCCTCTTCTTCAGGCTGAAAAGTCCCAGGTCCCTCAGCCTTACCATGTATGGCTTGCAGTGCAAGCCCCATATCATATGGGTGGCCCTTCTCTGGACTCTCTCAAGCTTTTCCACATCCTTGTTGAAGTGCAGCACCCAGAACTGGACGCAGTACTCCAGCTGCAGTCTCACCAATGCCAAGTAGAGTGGAAGAATCACTTCCTTGGTTTTGCTGGAGATGCAATGATTGATGCACGCCGGAGTATTACTTGCCCTGCTGGCTACAGCATTGCACTGCCGGCTCATGTTCATACTGGGGTCAATTATTACCCCCCGGTCTCTTTCATTCATAGTGCTGATCAGACTGGCATTGCCAAGCCTGTAGGTTTGCAGGGGACTGTTTGTCCCCAGGTGGAGCACGTTACCTTTTTCAATGTTAAACTTCATCTGGTTCTGATCTGCCCAAATTGATAGCCTAGGTCCGCATGTATCTGCAGCCTATCTTCAAGCATGATCACACTTCCCCGTCACTTGGTGTCATCCACAAACTTGGCCAGTGAGCTCTTCACCCCACATCCAAATAATTGATGATGATGTTAAAAAGCACTGGACCAAGCACTGACCCCTGAGGGACACCACTGGTCACTTCTTGCCAAGATAACACAGATCCTTTCAGTAGAATTCTGTGGGTCCTACCCCGTAGCCAGCTTCCTACCCACCTAACTGTCTCATAATTAAGCCCACAATCATCGAATTTTCTCATGAGAATATCATGGGATACCAGATCAAAAGCTTTTTGGAAGTCAAGGTATACAATGTCAACCTCCTCACTCTTATCCAGGTGGTGAGTTACCAGATCATAAAAGGAGATGAGGCTGGTAAGACAAGACCTGCCCATGACGAAGCCATGCTGGCTGTTGTTCAGAATCCTACCTTCTGCAAGCCTAAAGCATATAGACTCCTCGATGAATTTTTCCAGGATTTTCCCTGGGATAGAATTTAGTCTAATTGGCCTATAGTTACCCAGGTCCTCCCTCCTCCCCTTCTTGAAGATAGGAACAATATTGTCCCTCTTCCTGTCCTCAGGGACCTCTCCAGAGCACCATGAGTTTTGGAAGAGCTTCACCAGGGGTTCTGCCATAACTTCAGCCAGCTCCTTCAGTACCCTTGGATGAAGTTCATCTGGGCCTGCTGATTTATATATGTCTAATTTTTTTTATTGGTCACAGACCAGTTCTATGGCCACAGTAGGAAGGTGGACATTCCTACCCTGCTGCTTCTGTACCCTATCTGGCATGTTTTTCCCTTGGCCCTGTGAAAGATCAAAGCAAAGTAGTCAGTAGTTCAGTTTTCTTCTGAGCTCTGATAACCAGCTGTCCTGAGTTATTGGGCAGTGGCCCCACACTCCCATTTGTTTTCCTCCTGTTCCCTACATACCTAAAGAAGGACTTCTTGCTGTCCTTGATCCCTGTTGCTAATTTTAGTCCAGTTGCCACCTTAGCCCTTCTAATCTGTTCCCTATAAGTGTAGGCCATTGTTGTATAGTCCTCCTGGAGGCATGCCCCAAGCTTCCATTTTTTGTACGCCTCTTTCTTCTTTCTTAAGAGGACCATGATTTCCCTGTTTAGCCAAGAGGGCTTCCCAGCCCTTTTGCTGCCTTTCCTCTGTGTGGGAATGGACTTCCTTTGCGCTTCAGGGATCATGTCCTTAAGTAATTACCACTTTTCATGTACTCCTTTTGCCTTCAGTCCCTAGTCCTGCAGCACTTCCACTACTAGTGACCCGAGCTTGTAGAAATTTGCATTTTTGAAGTCCAAAACTTCAATCCTGATATTTGGTTTGTCTGCCTTGTGATGGACAGTGAACGTGATGGTTTCATGGTTGCTGTCGCTCAAGCTGCCCTCTATGTTTAAGTTGGTCACCAGGTCATCTCCTTTGGCCAGAACCAAGTCTAGAAGAGCATTACATCTGGGTGGCCCTTGCACCTCTTGAGTAAAAAGGTCAGAAGTGAATGTGACTGATCTGATTTGGCTGAATGTTCCTCCCAAGAGGTGTCCAGGTAATTGAAATTTCCCATGACGACCATGTCCTGTGCAAGTGTGGCCTCTGTCAGTTCTCGGGCAAACCCTAGATTGAGTTCCTCCCCTTGGTTTGGTGGTCTGGAGTACACACCTACAGTTAGGTCTCTTTCACCGCACCCCCCACTCCTTGCCCGCAGTTTGATCCAAAGGGTTTCAAATGGTTCTTCTTTGGAGCTGATGTCAGCCTCCAAGGAGGTGTACTGCTTCTTCACATAGAGAGCCAGACCTCCACCTTTCTTCCCTACTCAGTCCCTTCTATGCAGGGCATAACCATTTATAGCTATGCTCCAATCATGTGAGGAGTCCCATCAGATCTCCATAATCCCTACTAGATCATAATGCCCACTGGAAAGTAGGAGGGTTAGCTCCTCCTGCTTGTTTCCCATGCTCCTGGCATTAGTGTACAGGCACCTGAGTCCTCCTACTGAGGCCCTCGACTTCCTGTCACACTGAAGGAGAACTATTCCTTCAGCTTCCACAAGAGTGGCTCTTCTAGTGTGCCTATTTATGGACCTTTCATGTATGTTCATCCCCAGGCATGCTCCAGTCTGTGTTTCCCCGTCCCCAAGCAATCTTAGTTTAAAGCCCTATCTAGAAGATCAGCCATCAGGGGCTGCACAGACCTAATCTAAAGCAAATCTGTTTTACTAAAATTGGAACCTTCCTAGCATATCCTTGATAAAATGAGAGAAATGAAGGGCTTTTGATACATATTCTGATGTTGGAGAACTTGTTCATGCCTCTGCATATGATTCTTACATATTTTACAAAATAATACTTGAAGTTGAAGTTACATAAACAGTGCCACTGTGAATATATCCATGTTATTAGTTTTACCAAAAGGATATTTAGGATATATCATTTTCTTTCTCCCCAAAGAATGATGCTTTGAAAAAAAATTCCATAATGTAATAAAATAAAATCCCGATAGTGAAATATGAATTCAGCTGCTTCTATATATTTTAGTGGCAAGAAATATACTAGACAACTAATTGTATAGCGTAAATATTCTGCTTTTTAAATCAAGACTCTTATCCTGTGAGGTGCCGAGCATTTCTTGAAAGGCGCACTGTGGCCTAGATTTTAAAGCCATTTACTTGTTCCACTCAGTGCCATGAGGACCAAGTGACTTGCATGGCTGAATCCTATTTTATCATGCTGACTGATGATGCATCCCTTTTCATCTGCACTCTGACCACCTGTATCAGTGCAGACTACCAGCACTGTTGAACCTGCCCTCCTGTGCTTTCTAGCAATTGATATGGGGATCAAAGGCATTTTCTGCCTATTAATTTTTCTCCATAGTTACGGTTTTTCCCTTAATAAACAGGAAACTTCATTGCGCACATTAGTTTTCAAGTGGTGTCTAGGTGTCATCCTTCCACAAAGTCAAGGGTCCACCCATGCCCAGCAATCCATTTGTCTAGTGTGGTTGGCCTAGCTTCTATAGCCAACAGCGTCCACGTGGGTGATGTGCCTAACATCAGAACCAGCTGCCCTTGATTACCCAGCTGGAGTGACCAGGTACTCATTTGTGCCTGTATCAGCTGGGGACAGCCTTCAGCACAAGTTTATAGCATAGCTTCAAAACTAATGTTTTTTTTAAACTACTGAAGGACATCTTAACTGTCCACACTGACACTATACAGAACTCAGCAAGCTAATCCTCAGGTAATAAGCACTTGGATAACTGTGGCAAGGCCTGTATTAAAAAATGAAAGGTCACAGACTTGCTAGGTGCAGGTATAGAAAACTGTCATGTAGCAACCCAGGATCTAATAGCAAATTCATTCACCTGTTTTATAAAAATACAGGAGACATCTCCTCAATAATGGGTACTAATATAAGGCAGCCAGTTTTTTTGTGTTGCTATTCCCCACCCCCAGCATTGTCTCCATTTCTTCAGTGCTGAGTTGCAACTTTTTAGCCCTTGTTAGCTCTCCATCTTTGTACAGACCCAAGGGGTGAAACACCAGCCCTGTGGAAAATACAGTGGCAAAATTACTGGAAAATTTGTCACAGAAATCAGAGAGAGCAAAAGCAGCCCATAGGATACTAATTAGGGTTAGACAGTCTAGGTAAATATAACAGAGAATAGAAGGAAATATGAATAATGTTAGATTTGTAAGGAATTAAAGAATATGCACTACTCTTTTATTTGAAGAGCCCAGTTATAATGAATTAAACTTAATTGCTAATCAGCATAATGTCACTGATATTAATTAATTGAATTGGTATTTATATAGGTGCCACATGTGCTTCCAAAAACAATCCATTCTAATTGCCCTTGGTTAGTGGATTCTCAGCATAAGCTGCACCTAATGTCAAATCAAATTTGACAGCTGCTAAATATGCTCCAGAGTCCTATCATTTAATGAAAAAAAGTATGGGCTCTCAGAATGCAGTCATTATGCTTAATGGCATCCCAATCCTGCCACCAGGGAATGAAAATAGTTATCTCCAGTAAAAGCATTATCACGAACTCTCTTTATATCACTGTTCATATTAACTATACATATACCATCACCTTATTTAATCTGGTAAACCCTCCAAAAGATAAAAGATCAAGATGATCACTGTTCATGACTCCTTTGTGTCAGTCTAAGTGGTGGATCTTAAAGTTGCCCTAAAAAGTCATTTGAGAAGTTCCCTCATATATGTGAAACACGAGAACTGGGAATGCCGTCCTGAGAGTATGGACACACAACATGGTTATTGTGGAGTAATTTACCTTGGCTTCACCTCACAGTAGATTTACTCCACAGTAAGGACCTGGTACACAGCTGTTTTTCCAGATCTAATGTGCCACAGTAAGATCTATTTTTAAATCTGGTGACTAGGTATAGGGGGAGCCATTTTGCATTTAGCAAACAGTTCCAGCAGGATGAAATTTAATAGAAGAGTGGACACATGTCTGGTAAACCAATGTAAATTACACCCATCCATAATTTCATCAGGGACCCTGCCTACCCACTTCTGTCCTGGCTTATGTGGCCCTACATCAGCTAGCTGGACCTCTGCCAGGCCCACTTTAACCGGGGTGCCTGGCCAGACCTGCACCCTGGTGGAGTGCTCCTTTGGCTGCCTCTAGGGATGCTGGTGCACCCTCACCACCCACCTCAAGTTTGCTGAGGACAACCTCCCCCAGGTCATCATCATAGCCTGCATGCTGCATAATATCTGTAAGGACCATAGGGAGCTCTTCCATGAGGCCAGAGCAAAGGAGGTGCAGCAGGCAGGAGGCACCTGCAATGGCAGTGACAGTAGCAGACACTTTCTGCGGAGGCCCCAGGAAAGCCACACACCTGCCAGTGGGGGCTGGGCACCAGATGCGAGAGGTACTGGCTGCCCACCTCCTCCAGCACTCCCCACTCTAACCTGCCAGAAGCACTGCCTCCCCACTTGCCCTGCCCACCCCCAGCACCACACCTCAGAAGATCAAGTTTTTATTCTCATATCAAACAGGCCCTCCCACCTCCTCACTCCCAAACAAACAGAGCCCCCTCTCTCCAACAAACAGAATCCACCTCCCTTCTCCCCCCACCAAACAGAGCCCCACTGCCACCCACCCCACCCACCAACAAAAAAAACAACTTCTTCCCTGTGTAAACTATTTACACTGAGCTTTGTGTGCTATCCTGGGGTGGGGAGCCATGGGGTGGGGCCTGGGCAACTGGTGCTTCCTGAGTCTGGGGGGGCAATCAAATCACTGACAGGGTAGAGGGGGTCTCTCAGCAGCCAATCGCCGAACCCTTAACAACCAGTAGCAAAACTGGTGAAACCGGAAGTGCACTTCTGCAGGCATTTCTGGTTTCACAGCTGGTGCTTCCAGTGGGTGCACAGCCAATCTCAGGGGGTGCACGTGCACCCACATGCACCCCCTATGCATCACCAATGGGGAGGGGACCCCTAGGAGGCAGAGGCCAGGGATAGGTGCCCAGCACCCCAGCCTCTGGCTGCTCCCCTCTGGGTGTGTATGCTGTGGCGAGTTTAGTGTGTGGGGGGCTCACCAGGGGTGACAGCAACTGCTGGTCCCCTAATGCAGGTGGCTCCCTCTCCAGCAGCCAGTGTCCAGGGCCAGCAGAGCCAGAATATGGTCCTGGCCCTGCTGCAGGCAGCTCTGCCTCTGTACTCATGTGGAGCTGGGGTGAGTGGTGGGCCCAGGTGGAGGGGGGTGGGCTTGGTGGTGGGGGACCCAGGGCAGTGACTGGGCTAGGGGTCCCTAGCTGCTAGGAGCTAGCCCAGCTTGGGAGGTGGCACAGGACCTCCTCCCAAGCCCAAGGTGGGGCCTGCTGCTGGGCAGCGGTCCACTGCCAGGGGGCAGGCAGGGCTAGTGTTGGGGACTGGGCAGCAGGTGGCACCAGGGCAGGATAGTGCTCAGCACCTGGCATTCATTGTCCATGGCCTTCGCTACCCTAGCAGGACCATGATCTGCTCCCACAGGGCCTCCACCCACTCACACTTCAGGGCCAAGAGCTGCTCACAGAACTCTCGGTCCACCCAGTTCCACACATCTGCATGGGCCTGTCCTCCACCTGCCAGGCTCATGCATCCACCAGCCAGTCCTCTGATGCTGTCACCAGCTGGTCCAGGAGGAGGGTCCTGTACAGGGTGCCCCTCTAGTGGAGCTGGTGCATCCGTAGGGCCCCAACTGCGGGTGACAGCAACCCTGAAGCTCCATCCTGGCTGCCAAGTGTGGTCTCTCCCCTGTGTGCACCTGCAGGCCCTGTAGAGTTATGAGAAAGAAGCTGTTCGTCTGAGTTTGCAACATTTTTGAGATAAGATGTTCTGTACCGGGGGCCATGTGGTACCTGGCCTCATATTAGGGGTTGGGTGTGCATGAGTGCCCAGGGAGCACGGTAAATCAGGCAGGCCTGGGCCCAGGTAGCTGCAAGCTGAACTCCCACGCCCCGCCCACCCCAGCTGACTCCCCTGGGGCCAGCAGGCCATTGGGTGCTGGCTGCAGGTGGCCTGCTTCCCCTGTGCTGTTCCCAGGGTGGGACAGGCCAGGCCAGGCTCCTGGAAGCACTTCCTGCTGTGGCTCCAGACCCCACTGCTGCACCCCTCCTCTGGCAGGCCAACTGCACTGCTGCACTGCCGTCTAGTCCACAGTGCCCAGGCTAGAACATGGGTCTCCCAGACAACTGGGACAAGGAGCTGCCCATGCCTCTGCCCTCCCCACAGGGGTCTTCTCTGGGGAGGCACCCTGGGGCCAGGCCCCCGCTTCATGCCTGTGCTGTGCCCTGAGCATGCCCCTTCTGTTCATGTCCTGGGCGCTGCATGAGGAGCTTTTTGCATGGACCAAGGGGTGCCTGACCCACTACACCCTGCTGCTGATGATGGTCATGGTGCCCTGGGTGAACCTTCACACCTGGCACAGGACCCTGAGCTTCGATGCTGCGGTGGCGGGGGGGGGGGGGGGGGGGAAAACCCGGGACAACCCTGGGCTACCCGGCAACATCTACTGCTTCCTGGAGGGCTACCTGTGGCTGTGTTATACATCCCTACTCCCTGCAGCCAAGGAGGACATCACTGCCAGCATAGTCACGTTCCTCAGCATGTGAGATGCCTGTGGCTGCCTAGCTGTGGGGGCACAGGCTGCTCAATTAAATTTTGCACTGTCTCCTGCCACCCTGCATGCTCTTGGTGGTGAGTGGGGGGATGGGACACAGGGCAAGGGGAGTGAGGCTGGGCCAGCCAGTGAATGGAGGCAGGGTTAGGGGCAGGGGCTACGTCAGGGAGGGCTCTTTCCCCAGTGCAGGGCTTATCACATGTCCAGGGCTGGTGTGGCCACTGGCAATGGTGTGAGGCTCTAGGCAGTGTCCTTGGAGAGTGGGCTATAGCATGTGGGCACCTGGGCAGGGGCCCCCATTCCCAGGGAGGAGCTGGCACTGGTGGTGGGTGGTGGTATCATGGCTGGCCGTACCTCATGGCTGGGGCTGGGGCTGAGGCTGTGGAGCTGTTGGGGCAGGCACTGGCCCAGTTTCCCTGAGCTGCTGGTGGAGGCAGAGGTCAGGGAGCTTGGCAGAATGGGCTGCTGGAGGCCCAAGGCACCCACCCCCAGTGACACATCACTGAGGGTGCCAAGTTGGGGTGGGAGCTTGGGCAGGCTGCCTGTGCTGCTGTGTACAGCATGGCTGCAGCCTGGGTCCCAGGCACAAGGATGTCTGTCAGTTGCCATATAAAGGGCATGGTCTTATGGGCACTCCCTGACTGATGATTGTGGTCGGTGATGGAAACCCACTGTGCCTGCAAGGCCTTGACATTTTTGTGGCATTACCAAGCTGATCAGCTGTGGCACTGCCAGGGTCCTGCACCCAGCATGACAACTGCTCATATATGTGGGTGTTGGAGTGCCCACCCCATGCAAACTGGCACTTCCCTTCTATCTTGCCCCACAGTACCATGACGCAGCCCAGCCCTGAGGCAGGAGATGCTCCCAGCCTGGAGCCCTGGGAATAGCCACAGGCTAGCCCCCTAGTGGCAGGGCTGACCAGGAGCAAATTTGCTCCTGGGGCATGTCTACACATGCGTTACACTGCACAGTAACTAACTGCAAGTATATTTGCTAGCTGTCATGATTAGCAATTTTTACTGTGCCGCAAGTGTGTGTACATGTAGACATGCATGCTTACGATGCAGTAAACTACTCTACTATGCAGTTAAGCATTTCATGTAGACACAGCCTGTGTAGAGAAGTCAGAAAGATGCAGGTTCAGGCCCCTTCTGGTCAAGGGGGCTGAGAAGCTGAGTCTCTGGTTTCCTATACAAGTGCCTTCACCACTCAGCTCTTAGGGCTAAAATATGGGAGGACCCCTGTCTTCCTCACTGAGCATCTGATACCCATTAATTATGGGGTTTTGTCAGGCTACATTTGTATGCATATACATGATTTAGGTGCTCCTACATGGTTGGGTATGTGGCCAGGTCATAGCCAACTATGCATGCTCAGTCTATGTGTGCACTCTAACGTGTCTACACTGCAGGGATAATAGAATCACAAGCTGTGTATTAGTGTCAAAAAGTCCATTTATGCAGCTGAAAAACTGCCATTTAGCTAAACAAAAATAGAATTCTATCCATTGTGTGCATGCACTCTGAAGCACTGAGTTCTGAGGAGCATCCTAATTTTAATGTTATGACACCAGGTTCCTTCTAGTATTCCTCTTTATCTGTTCCTAGCAGTATAGGAGTCAAATGCAGGATGGAGGCAGGGGGCATTCTGGTGAAGGAAAGAAAAGTAAATCAAGAGGAGTATCAAACAGTATAAAACAGTGGGAGCATATACACATGCATTAGTGTGCTTTTCCTAATGCACATTAAATTTAATACCTCCAATGTGAGGTACTAAATAAATGTGCATTAGGCTTATGCGCAGTACTGAAAGTGCACATTTTTAAGTGATGCTCAGTAGCCTATTTTACTGTGCATTATGTAACTGCACTGTTTTCTATGTGATGCTTTAATGCACAGTAAATAGGCTACTGTGCATTAAAATGCATGTGGAGATGCAACCAGAAATTCTAAGGTCCTTAGAACTGGAACCTAAATACCTTAGCCTGCTGAGTTTGTTACATTCTTACTCTCTTCCTGACACTTTGGGAGGAAGTAATGCAATATCATAAATGTATGTTCTTTTTATTCCTTCTCTCAGAAATAAAAAAATAGAACAATACATTGTAAATCTTCTGTACAGACCACTATACAAAGCAAAGTAAAGTTTGTTTCAATCTATAACTATAGTGGAATCAAGCCTTGTATTTCCTCACTGTAGAACAAAGGAAACAAGTGCACCCCCCCCCCCCCAGTAATAGGATGCTTGAAGGCAAAACAGAAGATCAAAAGACAACAGACTACTTTCTATTGGGTCATTTGTGGATATACCGGAGCATTCTAATTATAACAAAATTTGTTTCCCTTGTTTCTGCCTTATATATGTAGTTAATTTACTGGCAAACCCTGTAGAAAATAGGTCAAATTTCTTTATATGCTTCTCTGATAAACTGAAACAAATCTTACATTTCCACCCCCCCCCTTGCGTTGTACTGAAGTAAATCTTTATTCATTCTGTTTAAAATAGAACTAATTGTATGTCTTCAGAATGGGCCATATTGTGCCATCAATATTTTAATAGATCCCCCATTGACTGAAATGTGGAGTCTACTAAAAAATTGATGGCAAGATTACGGGGCACTATAAGAATGCCTATACTGAAATTATTTTCTATTGTATTCATTTAGATAGTATTTTGCTCTTAAAAACGAGGGCAAAATCTATACAAGGTGAACTACTTTATGAATAACAGACTGCCTTTTGTTTATATTGGCAAAGTTTATTTCAATCTGAAAATCTACTGTTCACTGTTTCCTCCTATGCATTAACATAAACAAATCTGTTAGTCATTATGGATTCAGAAGATGCAATAGAAATCATTGCTCATAATGTTAGCAAGAGATCATCATAATGCCAGGTAATATATGTAGCACTGCAACCATTCTAGAATAATAGTTGTATATTAAAACAGGAAGTAATGCTAGAGACTACAAGACAGTAAGGCAAAGGTAAAAACTGAAAAATAAGAACTCATGAAAGAATCATCAGTAGTTCGGCCTTCAAACCTTTATAACATTTTATAGAGCAAGAGAAAAGAGTTTCCTAAATACTGACAAATTAACGCTAAGACCTACACAATAGCTGACTATCTTAGAGAAATTCCCTTTTGTTGTTTAAATCAGTCAGTTTTTAATTATATGGGAGCATAAAACAATCTTAAAATTTCCAAAGTGTAATTATTTTACTTTTTTCATAATATAAAAATTAGTGAATGGATTTAGCTTTCTTAAAAATAAAAAATAAAGTAATCAGTAGATTGAAACCACATATGGAAAAATTCAGAAGAAAAGGAACATTTTCAGAGAAAATAATGAATATATGAAGTCTGGGAATCAAGTAAGTTTAAACTATGCAGAATGTAGAAAATATCCACAAAAGTGAATAGCATTGATGACCTACATTTTTAGCTTTTTATAATCACAAAGGAATAGCTCAGGAGACTAGTTATTTATGCCTGCAAACATACACTTACATAATTCATCACACTAATTTCAATGAAACAATTAGGATAAGTGTTCATTGCCAAAAGTAAGGGGAGCAAAATCCATCTTTAAGAAACAAAGGCACTCTCAAATACTTATTATAGTAAAGGTTTTTTTTCATTATTGTTCCAAATAAGTTAATTATAATAGATGTTAATTATTTTAAAACCGTTGTTTTTTAACTGCTGGGCACATAAGATCACAACTTGGGAGAAGACCAAATTGTTCTCTTCGTTTTATTGGTGTAATTGCTCTTATTTAAATTATAACCCCACCTCTCAAACAAAACAAAACAAACATAAAACCAAAAACGTGTATAACCTAAGCACCGTAAATTAAAGGTTCAAAACATGGTGACATCTTATCTGATGGTATTTTGTGAAGAAAAGATGAGGTTACATCCCTAAAAAAGATGTAGTCAAGGAGATTTATTGGACTCTCATGACCTAATTTGTTGGTGGTGCAAGTCAAATGTTACCTCCATTTGGGTATGGGCTCCCACTAACTGGTAGAGTTGCTTTATTTGTATATAGGTAAATCCTCTACATTTCAATGGCTGAATTACTGCACATCTATATATTATTGCACAGTTTGCTTAGTCCAAGACAAAGGAAATGATAGAAGCTAGCCAACCAAAATACATAAGAGCACAAAGAATAAATTGATGCATCCACTTGCTGTCTTTGACAAAATTTACTAGGAACAGGGGTCTGATGCAAGAAAGAAGATGAGCAAATATATTCTTCCTGAAAGACATTCTAACAAAAATGGAAAATGGCAGATTATGAATGACAGTTACTATGATATGAAAGGAAAATAGATTCATCATAGCTAACTCCCATCGCAGTATTAGAGCTGGACTACTGTATTTCTTCCTTGATGGAGTAGTAAGACACATGCACTATTGTACTCATATTGAAATGCATCACATCTAAGTATATTTGCTCTGTTGCAATGACAGCAGCCAGCTTTAACAGTCCTCTCCCCTCACCATCCCCCCCCCCCCCCCCCCCTCTCTTTTACTCACAGTCCTCCCCCCTCCCCAACCCCCCCCCCCGCCTCCGTTATTTTTAACTCAGTGCACATTAATCATGTTGGCAAGCAATTTGCAAAGGTATTTTCTCCCTAAATCAGATCTTACCTTTGTATGACAATTGTTTTGTTAATTGACGAAGAAACTGGAGCCAGGCAGCATATTCTATCCTTTAAGATAAGCAATAAATTTAAAGAATTATAGAAGCTTAGAGAAAATTTCACTTGCCATGTAAATGCTATAGAATCTGTACAACAAAAACCAGTAGGATAGATAACTGGTTCTTGCATGCATTGATTCATCTAGAAAAAATAGACATCTGGGCTGCATCTAGACAAATGCAGCTGTGTGGTATATGGCACCACAGACTGTCTGTGTGGGTTATTTTTTTGTTGTTGACCCCTGGAGATCCAGGGGTCAAAAAAACTCATGGAAAAACTCAAGAAAAAAAGCTGGGCACCACATATGGGGACAGTGCATGGTGCCCAAAACTAGAGCCTGGCCGTCCAGAGCCATGCTCCGGCTGCTGGCCAGGCTCCAATGTGGCTGCAGCTTCCCTGGTCCTTAGGTAAGGCTGTTGGGGCCAGCAACTGTGCTGGCCCCAGTCTCCCCTAGCCCACCAGAGTAACCTGCTGCGTGCCAGAGGGTGCATGGCACAGGCGCCCCTAGGGAACCAAATGTTTGGGTTCAGCTGGATGCAGTCCTGGTATTCTTTGTTGAGGTTTTTCAAGTTTATGTTTAAAAGTAAGTAAAAATAACATGCTTTCATTTTGCCATTTATAAATAGCATTGGCTAGAGTGGAACCTGAATAGAGGAGAAAAAGGCCTTCCCAGAATTCTACTGGTGAGCACAATTCCTGCTGTCTCCTAGTACCCTGAGAAGTGTTAATTATCTGAAAGGGGAAGATAAGCAAAAGACTATGGTTTCTTCTTTGTCTATACCAGGGGTCAACGACCCCCAGCACACATGCCTGAGGCACATGAAACCATTTTGCTCAGCATGCCACAGCTGGTCTGGGTTCTGGGCACCTGCCACCAGCCGTGGAGTCTAGGCTGCTTGCAGCAGGAAGCAGGGAGGCTGCAAGCCCTATTATGAGCAGCCTGGGCTCCATGGCAGGCACCTGGGGCCCACCCAGAGCCCAGGCCAGCTGTGGCAGGCAGCTGGGAGGCTGCAACTGGTACACCAGGGTCTGGAGCCCCAGCCTCAGGGCACACAGTGGGGAAGGGACTGGGGCAGCGCAACCCTGGATCCTCTCCTGTAACTCACCTGGAAGTCCGTGTGCACCTGCCACCTGCAATAAACTGGGCCAGGGCTCCGCAGACCTCAGTGCAGTGTCTTGCAGCCTCCCCAATGCCTGCTGTGAGCAGCCTGAGCTCTGTGGCATGAAGAAGGGGCCTGCCCAGGGCCCAGAGCCTGTTGTGGGAGGCAGCCAGTAGGCTGCAAGCCACTGCACCGAGGTCTCCAGAGCCCCAGTTCTGCTCATTGCTGGTGGTGGGTACACACGCATCTCTGGGAGGATAGCAAGGAAGGGAAAGGGAAGGGGATGGGGCAGTACAATCCCAATGTGTGCTGTGGCATGTGTGCAGCTACCACCAGCCACAGAGCTGGACTGGGGCTCTGGACCCTGGTGCAACTGTTTGCAGCCTGCCCACTGCCTGCTGTGAGCAGCTTGGGCTCCAAGGCCAGTGGCAGCTGCATGCACGCCATGGGGCAGGCACACTGTAGGGAGGGGGCCGGGGCAGCACAACCCTTAGCCTTTCCCTGCTGTCCACCTGGAGGCACACATGCACCTGCCTCCAGCTACAAGAGTCAGGCCCCTTGTGGCTGCCCCACCACCAGAATTCTGGCCAGATCACCAGTTGTCCACACCACTTTCAGTATGTTGGTGGATATCAAGGGAAGACTCACCTCAATATAACAGAAAACCTCTTGAAAAATAGTACATATCATTCCATGCAAAAAGACTGTTTATAAAACATTAAGGCTAAAATATAGGAGACTCAAAATCAGAAAAAACTAGTTATTTATGATTGCAAACTCAACCGTCATATTGCACCCTTGTGTTTATGCTTTAAAAATTATCCTTCCTTTGATCATGTTGTTTACTGTTCAATATAATATGCAGAGCCTGATATTCAGTAAGTAGATTGGCATGTATAAGAGGAAAATGTCTTTGAGAGGGGAGGGATTTAAAATGGCAATGCTGGATTTACGCTCTTGGGGGACTCAAATAAAGAGAGAAAGCTGTCCCTCTAGGTCAACTTTGTATCTTCAGCAAATGTGTCGATTAAAGAGACACTCAGTATACCATGCTTAGGGCCAATGCTAAACTGTATTTTCTATTTACATAAACTCTTATCCCTTTACTAGTTCTCCCTAGTGGTCTGCTTGAGTACTGCTGTTAAACAGGCACAACCGACACCACATTTCCTTTCTGAAAAGAGAAGAGTGATAGCAACCTTATCTAAACTTTTCCTTACAATGGATACTCAGAATAAAACATAACAAAGCAAAAATAAAAATTACCGTGAAGGATGGGCTAGAATACCTAAACATTCAGCTTTATTTCAGTGAGTTTTTCTTCATTCTTAAGTCATGCAGTTATCAGTTTTTGACTTCCCTGAATTCTCAGGGTTTTATGTAATCCTTCTGGGATTTGCCTCCTTTTTTCCAGCTAGATATCCCCTTGCTGGGACAATATCTGGAAGTCAATGTTCCACCTGGGCAAGATTTTTCACAGTTTAGTCTTGTGCTAATGATTAAAAGCTCTTTAGGTCCATCTGGTGATAGCAGAAGATGACACTGGCTCTGGTGGTTCTGTCCTCTTTCCCAAGAGTCTTTCACCTAGTATGAGCCCCTCTGACAGGCTTTGTAGCCTTGTGAGTTTCCAATTCACATACACTGAAGTCTACATTTCCTTGATATTCAAATTGTACATGCATATACAAATATTTAAATTATAGTGTAATCTAAGGTCTCTCCTACGTGTTTTCCATCAGGGCATTTGGTGCATTGGATGAGATGTATTACATTTCTGGAGGTGCAGCTGTAAGATCCAGGAATGCTGATGGCTCTGTTGTGGGGTGTAGTAATTGTGGGGGTGGTGGAGATGTGTTGGCAGGTTTTGCATTTCTTGTCATGGCACAGTCTGGATCCATTCGGTGTGTTCTGGGCTTGAGGAAGTTTGCTTCTGGTGATGAGGTTAGCGAGGTTTGGTGCTTATTTGAAGGCTAGGATGGGTGGCTCTGGGAAGATCTTTTTAAGAACAGGGTCTCTTTCCAGTATGGGTTGCAATTGTTTGATGATTTTCCATACAGGTTCGAGGGAGGGGTGATATGTCATAATCAGCGGTGTGCGATTTGTGGGGGTTGTTCTTCTGTACTGCAGCAGTTCTTCAAGTGGTATCCGGGTGGCTCTTCCAAATATGCGATCTCTTTCTCTGGAGGAGTGTCCTGGTTGGGTGAAAGCCTTTTTAAGATTGGTGAGGTGGCAATCCCGGGTGTTCTCTTCAGTGCAAATTCAGTGGTATATGTCCTTAGACCAACACGGCTACAACCTACACCCCTGAACAGTTGAAGGCCACTTAAGTTAATCACTACCTCATAAAACAGCCTTGGCTATAACACAAAGTTATATCAAAATAACATTTATATCAAATACTATAATATACACAGGTATGCAAATGATAAAACTAAACCTAGTTTCACTCTAGCTACAAAGAAACTAAACACTACAGGAGTAAATCTAATTTAGAGGATCTAATGATTAGAGAATCTAATGTATTCATGCCACATGGTGAACCACAAAGGTAATTTTGTTCTGGAGTGAATCCATGGCATGGGCTACAAGAAATACTGTCTCTACAAAGGAAGTTGAAAGACACTGGATTCCAAAATATAAAGCTTGTTCAAATAAGGAACATTCTTTGTTACTACGCAACCCTAACTCACCTTGAGCAGTGTTTACTTGTCTGAGCATTCCCATTGACTCTTTCATGAAGAGATGCTGCTCAGTATGAGTATGAATTAAAGAATCCATCTGTTTGTGTATAGGGGTGTAGGTTGTAGCTGTGTTGGTCTAAGGACATAGGCAGACAAGGTTCTTTGGGTGAATCTGATATCTTTTATTAGACCAACTTAAATAGTTGGAAAACAACTATTAAGCAAGCTTTCGGATTCAAAAACCCTTTGTCAGGCTAAGGAAGTTTCAGCAGTTGGTGTGTGCTCCTCCTGGACAAGCACACACCAACTGCTGAAGCTTCCTTAGCCTGATGAAGGGTTTTTGAACCCGAAAGCTTGCTTAATAATTGTTTTCCAACTATTTAAGTTGGTCTAATAAAAGATATCAGATTCACCCAAAGAACCTTGTCTGCCATCTGTTTGTGTATGGCATTTGTCAGTCTTTTGTGATGTGGATAAAGAGGATAGGCTTAGTTTAAAGTGATCATATAAAATGAATTCACTATACCAATTCATTTTGCATATGCAGAGATAGTTAAATATTTTCTATACTGTCTAGATAACCTTTCTGGTACCACAATACAAAGGTGAACTATCCAACAATTTAAAAAATACAAAGAAAAGTCCTATGTGGTTGGATATCATTATATAATTTGGGTAGCTTTCATATATCTGGCAGTTAAAAGAGGTGTTCTTTAATGGACAATAAAGGACCTTAAGGTAGTGATTCTCAACCAGGGTGCTGTGGGATCCCAGGGTGCCTTGCGATTCTTTCAAGGGCACCATGGGGTGCCACACAATGGGTGCTGACAGACATGCAGCTCCCCACTGTAATTCATGTGAGAGGTTAAAATATTCAAAAAATGAGTTACCTCAAGCCGAATGAGGGGTTCCTCCAGCCAAATAAGGGGTGCTTCGAGTCTAAGCAGGTTGAGAACTACACTTTTATAAGGGCCTTAATAAGCAAGGCTGATTTAATTCAATTAAATACTGTACTATGCAGCCAGAGTAGTGGTGCAGTTTCTGTGTAATACAAAGGTCCTTGGTACCAAACGTTTATCTGGAAACTGTTCTGAAAGGGTTCTATTTATTTTCTAATTGTCAGGGGGCCAAATTTTGCCTTTAGATGCATGCATGTGGCTAACACCGAAGTCATTTCGGAAGCTGTGTGCAAACACACAAGGCTAGAATTTGGCTGGAACTTCTTGATTCTTCTTAAACACTATGCATGCTGTTTCAAACAACTGTTAAATAATTTGTTTAGAATTTTATTTTAAAGGCTTCTTGATTTGTAGTACGAGGCTGATTAATATTGAATATTTGGCAATAGGGAATGGCAAATCATACAATATTATCTGTGATCATTCTTTTGGAGACTAAAGGCACTTTGGGTGCAGTCTTGCACAGTGCTGAGCAATGCAGCCCCAATCCTAGCAATTTCTACTACACATGCTTCCCTTCAAGCACATGAACTAACTGTTGAAATTGGTAAGGTTATGTTCATGTTTGAAGTTAAGTAGGTCAGACTGCCTATCACCGAGGAAGAGTGAACTAAGACCTGATATACATTTTTCTGAAGAATAGACTTGGCTGCTTGTCTGAGAGAGATCCATATTAGAATAGTAACACTAGTTTGAAAAATACAGATTTGTGGCACTTTAGGGTTTTGTATTATGAATTGCAAAGTATAATTAAAGAGGATGCAACAACAACTGATACCAATGTACAGGCAAAATTGATGTCTGCATTGTAATTTTATGCAACGATGATCAAGCTGCAGGGTGTTTCCTGGAGATGAATTACTGGTTGGGAATAGCTGATGGTAAGAGCTGAATTTTTAATACAGCTGCCATGACAATTATTTGAGAACATGCCATACAATGTGTTTCTAGAAAATTAACGCTGTGTGTATTAGGCAGGCTGTTTGTTTGAATCATCTCTCAATGTTGTGTGACTTCAGCAACTTGGAGAAATAATTCAAACAATCAAGATTGGCAATGGGAAGAGAAGGTTTCTTCTTTCAGAAGGAGACTTTTTCCCTCAGTCACACTAGAGCAGAATATTTCTTGTGGGATGCATCTACACATCGCCTTATGTCGCTGTAGCAATGCACTACATTGCTGTACGGCAACGTAGCAATCATGTGAGTCTACACATGACTGGCACCTACTTCACCATAACGCATGCTCCTCCGTTTTCATAGTTTCATAGTTGGAAGGGTTGGAAGGGACCTGACCAGATCATCAAATCCGATCCCCTCCCATGGCAGGAAAAAGTACTGGGGTCAAACGACCCCAGCAAGGTGTTCGTCTAACCTCCTCTTAAAGACCCCCAGAGTAGGAGCCAGCACCACTTCGCTTGGAAGTTGGTTCCAGATCCTAGCTGCCCTGACTGTGAAGTAGCGCCTCCTGATGTCTAGTCTGAATCTACCCTCTGCCAGCTTGTGACCGTTATTTCTAGTCACTCCTGGTAGTGCTCGGGGGAACAGGGACTCCCCCAGTGCCTGCTGGTCCCCTCTGACTAGTTTGTAATGGGCCACTAGATCCCCCCTCAGCCTTCTCTAGTGGAGGCTGAACAGGTTCAGGTCCCTTAGCCTCTCCTCGTAGGGCCTGCCCTGCTGTCCCCTGATCACGTAGGTGGCCCTCCTCTGGACCCTCTCAATGCTGTCCACATCCCTCTTGAAGTGCAGAGCCCAGAACTGGATGCAGTACTCCAACTGTGGCCTGACCAGTGCTGCATAGAGAGGGAGGATCACCTGCTTGGACCTGTTTGAGATGCATCTGTGGATGCATGACAAGGCGTGGTTGGCCTTCCTGACCACGTCCCCACACTGCCGGCCCATGTTCATTGTGGCATCAGTAATGATTCCAAGATCGTTTTCGGCCTCTTCACTGACAAGAAGGGAGTTCCCCAGCCTGTAGGTATGCTGCTGGTTCTTCCTCCCAAGGTGCAGCACCCTGTACTTGTCAGTGTTGAAACCCATCCTGTTCTCATCCGCCCACCCCTGTAACCTGTCTAGGTCCAATTGCAGCCT
>NW_005843308.1:68111-72950 GCF_000455745.1 Alligator sinensis
GGCTGATCTGGTCCCTGCTCAGGAAAATGGAGGCAAAGAAATTGTTAAATAGGTTAGCCTTGTCATCTGGTGCAACAACCAGATTTCCTAGCATGTCTTGCAGAGGCCGCACGTTACCGGGTACCTTCTTTTTTCCCCCTATGTATTTAAAATAGGACTTCTTGTTGTCCTTGATCTGGGTAGCTAGTCCCAGTTCCATCTCCACCTTGGCCTTCCTGACCGCTCCCCTGCAGCCCTGAGCAACCGAGGTATAGTCCTCCCTGGTGATGGCCCCTCCCTTTCATTGGGTGTATACCTCCCTTTTAGCTAGGAGACGTTTCTGTATGCTTTTGGTGAGCCATGGGGGCTTTTGCGCCCTCTTGCCCCCTTTGATCCTTGTTGGGATTACCTCCCTTTGTGCTTGAAGCATTGTCTCCTTAAGGAATGTTTTAGAGCACCACTACAGCAAAGTAGAGGCTAAAACTAACCATGCACTGCACGCACATCTCAGTACGGGCAGTTGCTGCACTGTGCTTCTTACCATCAGCTATTAAAGCACAGCACAGTAATGTTGCTGTAGGGTGAGGTGTAGATGTGCCCTTGATGAACTAAAGCTCTTCTCATGTATAACGTTAAATAAAAAATCATAACCATCAGTGGTTGAGAAGGCCTAAAAATACCAGCACGTGTAAGATTTAGGGTCTGATCTTGAAAATACATATTATCATGTCCAGTGCACATTAATATGATTTCCATTATCAGTATCTAAATGATGCAAACTGCAAAATTGGCCTTTGTTTTTTCCCATTACAAGTTTTAAAGGTAACCAGTTATTTGTATTTGAAAAATTGCTCAATTGGCCATTTATATCTATAAAATTGCAGACCCAACCTGGAGGCCCGGGTCAGCATGGCCTGAAAAATAGTTTAAAAGTACATCATAGCAATCATAGGCTGAAGTTAAGTATAGCCCACCTATGGTCTCCTCTACACATGCAGGTAAAGGGGCAACACGATCTAATATGTGTCTCACATAATCAGGCCTTCTGTCATGCCACACGTATGTGGAAGGAAGTGTGGTTGCAGGATCATGCATTACACCCCATTGGCCCTTATTGCCCATACAGAGAGATCAATGCTGGGGTCATAGAATCATAGAAAGTGAGGGCTGGAAGAGACCTCAGGAGGTCATCTAGTTCAACCTTGTGCTCAGATCAGGGTCATCCCCAGCTAGATCATCCCAACCAAAACTTTGTCTAGCCAGGTTTCGAAAATCTCCAAGGATGGAGCTTCCACCATCTCTCTGGATAACCTGTTCCAGTGTTTTACTACTCTCCTAGTGAGAAAATTCTTCCTAATATATAACTTAAATTTCCCTTGCTGCAACTTGAGATGGTTGCTCCTTGTTCTGTCATCTGCCACCACTGAGAACAGTCCAGCTCCATCCTCTTTTGAACCCCCCTCTTCAGGTAGTTGAAGGCTGCTGTTAAATCCCCTCTCAGTCTTCTCTTTTCCAAACTAAATAAACCCACTTCCCTCAGTCTCTCCTCAGAAGTCATGTCCCCAAGGCTCCTCACCATTTTTGTTGCCCTCTGCTGGACTCTTTCCAATTTGTCCACATCCTTTCTGTAATGGGGGGCCCAAAACTGAACACAGTACTCCAGATGTGGCCTCACCAGTGCAGAATAGAGGGGAATAATCACTTCCCTTGACCTACTGGAAACATACCTACCAATGCAGCCCAGTATACCTTTAGCCTTCTTGGCAACAAGGGCCCACTGCTGGCTCATCTTCAGCTTATTGTCCACTGTAACCCCCAGACCTTCTCTGCAGAGCTACTGCTCAGCCCGTCCGCCCCCAGCCTGTACTAATGCATGGGATTGTTCTATCCTAAGTGCAGGACTTTGCATTTGTCCTTGTTGAACCTCAGGAGATTCCTTTTGGCTCAATCCTCCAATTTATCTAAGTCACTCTGAATCATAGCCCTACCCTCCAGCATATCTACTTGTCCCTCCACCAAAATTGGTGTCAGCTGCAAACTTGCTGCGGGTGCACTCTGCCATCTTCCAGGTTGTTGATGAAGAAATTGAACAAAACCAGTCCCAAGAGTGACCCCTGGGGCACTACACTTCATACCAGCTGCCAACTAGACATCAAGCCATTGATTATTACTCTCTGAGCCCAATGCTCTACCCAGTTTTCTGTCCACCTGCAGTCCATTCATCCAGCCAGCCCATACTTCCTTATCTTGCCTGTGAGAATGTTGTGGAAAACCATATCAAAAGCCATGCTAAGATTAAGGTATACCACATCTACCAGTCTCCCTGCATCCACAGAGCCAGTCATCTCATCATAGAAGGCAATCAGGTTGGTCAGGCATGACTGTCCCCTGGTGAATCCATGCTAACTGTCCCTAATCATGTTTTTCTCCTCCAAGTGCTTAGAAATGGATTCCTTGAGGATCTGCTCCATGATTTTTTCAGGGACTTAGGTGAGGCTGACTGGTCTGTAGTCCCGTGCATCCTCCTTTTTCCCTTTCTTAAATATGGGCACTATGTTTGCCCTTTCCAATCATCTGGGACCTCTCCTGATCACTATGAGTTTTCAAAAATGATGTCCAGTGGCTCAGCAAGCACATCATCCAACTCCCTCAGTGCCCTCGGGTGCATCCTATCTGGCCCCATGGACTTGTCCATGTCCAGCTTTTTTAAATAGTCCTTAACCTGTTCTTTCACCCCTAAGGACTTCTCATTTCCTCTCCAAACTGTGCTTCCCAGTGTGGTATTCTGGGAGCTGAACTTGCCTGTGAAGACTGTGAAAAAGGCATTGAGCATGTCAATCTTTTCTGCATCCTCTGTCACAAGGTTGCCTCCCCCATTCAGTAAGAGACACACACTTTCCCTGATCCTCCTGTTGTTGCTAACATAGTTGTAGAAACCCTTCGTGTTACCCTTCACATCTCTTGCTAGCTGCAACTCTAGTTGTGCTTTGCAACTCCAGTTGTGATGCAAAATCCACAGACTGTCCAAGGAGCCAGCAAAAAGTAGCATTACCAGAGTAACCTAGGAAAAAGGCTTTCCCCTACAAGAGTGGGACATTGGACCTACTCCCTGGTGTCAGGGCAGATGGCCATTGATCTAAAAATAATCCTGGAAGTGGGGGAGAGGGAGCAGAGAAGCCATACCTCCCCACTCCCAAGGTTGTACCCTCTTGCTTGCTCTCCTTCTGGTTCCACTAACTGTGCAATCACAATTACACAGGCATCATTTGATATCAGTATAATTATGTGGGTTTATTGCAAAAGAAATGCTAGGACTTAGAACATGTTACATATTCCAAAAGTTGTCAAAAGTTTAGCACAGGCTTTTCCTATAGTTAATGAGCTCTGTTTGTACTGAGTGTTTCAGTAAGAGTATAGTTATGCATTTATATGGAGTAGACTGTACTCAATAAATGTATTGTCAGATGTGGTGATCATAATCATCAAGTAGTACAACAACTACTGAAAAAATCTTTTTCCACAATTAGCCAGTCATCAATCTCTATTAAATGGTCAGTTAATTTTATGAATTCCATTAAGAAAAGGGATGGTTCTTCCAAAGTCATTTCAAAGTACTCTGTGGGAAACAGAAGTCCCAACTGAAATTCAAGCCAAGTAAAACACAGGAAAGATATGTTGCTTTTTCTGTTCTGAAAGACTGGGTTAAACATTGGCTTATGTGGGAAGGCTCCAAGCGGTCAAACTTTTAAAATCGTTTAAGTATGATGGGTTGGCAGATAACTAAAGATCTCACTGAATTGATGGATTTTAAGTGGATATTTTTACTATTCTGTAGTTATCCATGAATTTGAGAAATTTGATATTAATTATAAGACTAAATTAAAACGAGTGTCTTTCAATTAATATTATTTCAGCATATGGACTTTTTAAGGGAAGAAGTAGGAAATAACCCACAGTGCTTACTCATTTCTGTTTCAACAGATACTAGGGTTTAGGACTCCTGGCATGTTGCAAAGCTTGATGCAGCATCTTTAATACTATTCATTGATACTGATGACTAAAACAGTAAAAAATGTGCATACTTCTAGTTTAGAGATTCAGCATGTGCAGACTGAAGCATTTAAGATAAGCAACCATGTTAACTGGATTTTGTACTTGCTTGTTTTCAGATTCCAGTTAACATGATTGCTTAACAAGTACAGCATATAGACCTTCCTTCTGCATTTGACACCGTTTGGAGAAAAGGAGATTTGCTGAAGTTGGAGTATGTCATCAAATGCAGATCAACTCTCACACCAATAAATGTTTTCCTACCAAACCGTAAATTCCGGGTATATCTTGGTGAGGATTTGAGTCTCTGCTGAGTGCTAAATCATGGTTTCCCTCAGGGGTCTGTTATTTCTCCGATTGTTTTCAACCTATACACCAGCAACATCCTGCCAACAACATTGTATAAGTGTATTTATTCTGATGATATTGCTTTAGCCACACAAGGTGATTCTTTTGAGGCAACAGAAAAAGTTCTCAAAAATGATCTGCACACCCTAGATGACTATTTCTGAACTTGGCGCTTGAAACCTAATGTAGCTAAGATGGCCTTTTCTTTGTAGACCTAAATTAACGCATGAAAAACATCCACGGTACCTTGGAATCACTCTAGACTGAACTCAGTTACCACCAACACCTTGAAATTACTGGTGAAAAGACAGTGACAAGGGTAAACGTGATTCATAGATTCATAGATGTTAGGGTCGGAAGGGACCGCAATAGATCATCGAGTCCGACCCCCTGCATAAGCAGGAAAGAGTTCTGGGTCTAGATGACCCCAGCTAGATGCATATCCAATCTCCTCTTGAAGAC
>NW_005843308.1:73169-73708 GCF_000455745.1 Alligator sinensis
TTCTCTAGTCTCTCCTCGTAGGGCTTGGTCTGTAGGCCCTTAACCATACGAGTGGCCCTTCTCTGGACTCTCTCCAGGTTATCCGCATCCCTCTTGAAGTGCGGTGCCCAGAATTGCACGCAGTACTCCAACTGCGGTCTGACCAGTGCCCGATAGAGGGGAAGTATCACCTCCTTGGATCTATTCGTCATGCACCTGCTGATGCACGATAAAGTGCCATTGGCTTTTTTGATGGCTTCGTCACACTGCCGACTCATGTTCATCTTGGAGTCCACTAGGACTCCAAGATCCCTTTCCACTTCCATGCCACCCAGCAGGTCATTCCCTAGGCTGTAGGTGTGCTGGACATTTTTCCTCCCTAGGTGCAGCACTTTGCATTTCTCCTTGTTGAACTGCATTCTGTTGTTTTCTGACCACTTGTCCAACCTGTCCAGGTCTGCTTGCAGCTGTTCCCTGCCCTCCGGCATGTCCACTTCTCCCCATAGCTTTGTGTCATCTGAAAACTTGGACAAAGTACATTTCACTCCCTCGTCCAAGTC
>NW_005843308.1:74668-96427 GCF_000455745.1 Alligator sinensis
CCTTTCCCTCTTTTGCCTCGCTCGGGGATCATCTTGCTTTGTGCCCAAAGGCTCATTTCCTTAAGGCACAGCCACCCTTCTTGGGCTCCCATCTCTTCAAAACTCCTACTCTGCAGTGCGTCCTTGACTAATCGCCTGAGTTCAGCTTTCCTAAAGTCTAGCACTTTCACCCTACTAGTTACCTTACCCACTTGACGTCTTATGGTGAATTCTATCATTAGGTGATCACTGTCCCCCAGAAGGCTACCGATCTGTAGGTCTCCTACCATGTCATCCCCCGTTGCCAATACCAGATCCAGTATGGCATTCCCCCTAGTGGGACCATGTACCTCCTGTGTCAGGTGGAGGTCCTGTACGCAGGTTAGAAACCTGCGTGAGCGGTGGGACTTTGCTGTCTGTGACTCCCAGCAGATGTCCGGGTAGTTTAGGTCCCCCATGACTACCGCCTCTTTAGCTTTTATGGTCTCCGAGAGTTGCCTCAGGAGCCCCGAATCTCTTTCTTCCCCTTGATGTGGGGGTCTGTAGCAGACCCCTACCACCAAATCCCTTTCTCCTTGCCCCCCACGTAACCTAACCCACAATCCTTCTACCTCCTTATCCTTGGATTCCGTCTTGATGAGGGTTGACGTATATTGCTCACTGACATAGAGCGCAACCCCTCCCCCTTTCCTCCCCTTGATAGAGGAGCTCGCTGGAACATCCTGGGGAAGTGATGCCCCTACCGTCTGTAGATCGACCCAGGCCCTGGTACTCTCTACAGCTGAATAGTGAATATACTCCCATCCAGTTGCAAAGCTGTCTCATCCATCACATCCACACACAGGTGAACACTGCCATGTGAGTAGTAAGTGGTGTTCTAAAGTCCATGCCACTTCCATGGCTGCTGGTGTTATCAAATATCACTCCTTCCATGGAGAGAAGGGATTCAGCCATACTTTGAGAGTACGAAAAGATCATGGCTGACCCTAACCTCCTGTTGTACAAAGATATCAGTCACCCACCAAGATGTAGGCCTAAGTCAAGGAAACCTTTCTAGTTACACGCGTGCCAACTTTCATCAAACAGTCTGGATGCTGAGAGCCACTGGTGTGAAATCTGGTCTGCAGCAATAGCATGCAACAAAAATTTGATCATCAATCCGACCATCAAGCTTCTGGGTTTCTGCTTGCAACATAAATATTGAACTGCACTGAACTGAATTTTAATGGTACACAGAAGGTGTACCTATTTATTGAACAAATGAGACATAAAGGATTTGCCAAACTACGTATGTGGTGAGGTGCAGTCAAGAAGCCACATTGTAAAATCCTGCCCTGAACTTGCATGTCATGGAGGGACTGAAGCAATCCAGTTAGCCAACCTAGATATTGTCACCTGGCTAACAAACCTCAACTTACAATTATAATTAACCTGTACCTTCTCTGCTGTTCCTTGCCCCAGCCATATGAAAGAAGAAGATGAAAAAGGATTCTGTATAAGATTTCTTAGATAGACTACTCAAAACTTCATAACAGTGGAAGTACAGTATATTAGCTGGTACAATATATTAATACGGCACCGTGAATTATGTGCTCTCACATAAACTTCCTTGCCTTTAATTATTAAGTTTGTGATTGCCCTGTGATCTGTGCTTATCTCAGAATCGTGAAAGGCCAGAGGTGTCCATTCTGTGCCCAGTATCTCTGTGAAGCTCCTTGGGGATTTTGCTCCCATGGGATCTTGATTTATGTAGACAAGCAAAGAATACATAGCCTGCAGGGATAATTTCAGTGGTAGAAAAATTGGACTGGGCCCCCTGCAGCTCAAGGGCTGCCTGGCCTGCTGGCAGCTCACCTTCTGACCGGGGAGCAGGCAGGGAGGCTCCACCAAAATCAGGATCAGGCCCCTCACCACTTCTGCCTTCAGTAGGCTCCTGCGGCTAGCAGGGCACCTGGGGCCACCCTGCAAGGGGCTGGTGTGCCCTGTGGGCAGTGCGGGGTGTTGGGCAGGGCCAGGAGGGAGGTTAGGTTATCAGGCAGGGCAGGTCCCCCCCCACCTGACACCCCATCTTTCCCACAGGCATGCCGGCCCCTTCGCTGGCAGCACCAGACGTCCTGCCACCTGCAGGAGCCCGCTTTAAAGCAGAAGTGGCAAGGGGCCCAATTTTTTTCTGTTGTGGAGTCTCCCTGCCTGCTCTGGGACCAGGGGGTGAGCTGCCAGTGGGCTGTGGGGGGGAAGGCAGTCCTTCCCTCGACAGTGGCAGCACCCCCTGGGGCTGGCTGGCTGGGCTGCTACTGGGCTGTGTGCTGCCTGAGCTCCCAGGGAGCTCCTGGGCAGGGAAGGGGGCTAGGCATCACTGCTCACGGGGGATGGTATATAAATTGAGATTGAATTTTAAGAATTAAAAATTTAGCTTCAAAACTCAACTTATACACCATGAAATATAGTCAATGTAAATTAGCAAAGGCAGCTGGTATAAGGAACTTAGATTTAAATGTCACCCTTAAGGATCATCTATTTGGTTTCAGTACATGGTTTTTTCCCTAATTGTTCTCTTGACGAGTAGTGTAAATTCTCCCAACATAGAGGGAAACTTGTAGTGGTCTTTAAATCTGTGATTGCCCTGAGATCTGTACTAATCTCAGTACACCTGCAAAGGCCAGAGGCATCCATTCTGTGTCCAGTATTTGTGTGCAGCTCGTTGGGGATATTTCTCCCATGGGATCTTGATTTATACATCTCTTGCCAGTGTCTGCACCCAGATTTCCACCCTGGGGAGTTTTGTGGTGCAAATCCTCAACAGATTTATGACTGAAAACTTCCCAGCCCCAGGGGACCATTCTGCACAGACTCTTCTCTTACAGCTGCATAGCTTCTATCACCAAGAGTGATGCTGCAAAGCAACTTCTAGGAGCAGAGAAGGTTTAAGCCACAGAACAATTTAAAGGTGTAATAATACAATTTTGTTCCACTTTTGGTTTTTCCTGTAATTACTCTGAGGCCTACACAGCAGTGGGGTGGCTGCTGAAGTACACTTGTAGTCCCAGAAAATTCTTGCTTCCTGTCTTTTACTACTCAAACTCTCAGCCTTCTTGTGAGATAATTGTTCTTTTGTTGAAGCAGAACTAGTTGCATGTTTGCCTTTAGTGACTTAGTTTCTCTCTAGGGAAGCTCCGTGGAATTGCTAGAAAGAATTAGATATAACCATTTCCTCAACTCAGCTATTTCTTATCAATAACAAATTCAAAATATAACAGTATGTCCCAGAACAGGACCATGGACATTGTCAGTCACTTAACCTTACATAGTGAAACATAAAAATGTGTCCTTAAACTTAAGAACAGCTTAAGACTCATTGACTTCAATTTGATTTAAGCATATGCTTCAATTTAAGAAATATTAGCCATCAAAATCAATACTTTCTGGTCACGTAGAAACAAGGAAACCAGATATAGAAGTAATTTCCAGAGGAGATTAAGTGAATCCAGAGATTAGAAAATGCTGTAGAATCTTCCTCTTTCAAAATCAAAAGGCTTAGCACTATAAGAATGATACAACACAAATACCTCCACTTGCCCAAATTCACCCAAATGAAAAAAAAACAAGATCCCAGATTATAATGAACCAATAAATTGGGTATGTCTACATATCGCCCTATGGGGATGTAGTGCATCACTAAGTTGCCATATGGTACTCTATGGCAATGTAATGATCACATGGGTCTACATATGATTGTCAGCTACGCTGCCATAGCGGTGTGCTTCCCCCAGTATAACACACCGTTACGGTGATGTAGTAGCTAATCTACCTGTGCACCATGTGCACAGCACAGTAACCTCCCATACTGTGCCATGCTTTAGTACTTCCAAAAGGAAATACTAAAGCATGGCGCTATAGCAATGTTGCCATATGGTGATGTGTAGACACACGCATTAACCATTAAAAAAAAGAACTACATTGATGGGAGGCCAATTCTAAAATTTATGTTCCCATCAACTGTACATTTTCCAGGCAATATCTAGGACACTATGGCTAGGGACAGAAATTACACATAAACTGGTATAAGTGATCATAAACTGGTTCAAATCTGTAACACAACAGAAGCTCAGCTCACACATATCACTTTCAAAATGGCCCAAACTGGTTTAAGTTAAATGTGGATGAATGTAGTATCAGACTTAACTGCTTTAGGTTAAATTGGTTTATTGCACTTCTGTCCCACCTCCCCTCCACAATCAAGTTAACTCAGTCTCCCAGCATCCCAGGATGCTTTGCACCTCTCCCACAACCCCCAGTCACAGGGTGGGTGGGCTAGTCTTGGCCCAAGCTGTCTGCTCCAGCTGAGCAGGGAGGTATGCTCTAGATCCCTTCCCCCCATTTTTTTGTCCTGGGCCACTGCAGGCACGTGGCTGCATTTCCAGAATCAATAGCAAATGTTTACTTGCTAATTTGGTTCAATCTATGCAATTTAGACTAATTGGTGACTATTCAAACTTGGGATTTTTGACTGTCTGTACTTAGCCTACCTGGCAAAAGAGTATAAAGATGACCATAAGCCAGTCTCTCTGAAAAGGAAGGAAAATTCAAGTCTCTTGATCATTCTTCCTTTGCCAGGCCCTTGGAGAGAAGTTACAAAGAATTGATTCACCAGATCAGCTCCACATAGGGCTTTACCTAGGAAGCAAGGGGAATGTTCATATAGGTAGTTAAACAAGATTACAGTCATTGTGGCTAGGTACAGTCAAAAAGCCTGAGGCTGAATTGATTCAGCTTTTGCAGGTCAATCTAAGCTGCACAGATTAAACTGAAACAGAAGCAAGCAGACATTTACCTTTGATTCAGGAAATGCAGCTACAAGTCTGCAGTAGCTCAGGCCAGATGACAGGTGGCCCTAGAGCACAGCTCTCTGGCTGTGTTCACTTCCTCTTCCTACAGCCACCTGGAGGTCTCTGGGATTTGCAGTCCAGAATTACAGCAGCAGGATTCTGCAGAGTTGCTCATCACTTCCTCTTCCTGCTTCCAGTTGCCTCTGGGATTTCTAGTCCACAGTTGCAGCCATCAGTAAGTTTGAGTGAGGGAATGGGTGTTTAATCCTCCTCCTTTGCCCCAGACGCCAGCCAAGGTTTGTCAGGGGTGGGAGGCAGTCCCTCCCCTGCAGACTGGATACCCAGCCAGGCTTGTCCCTGCCTTGTCAGCCGGCCCTCACTGCTCCAGCTAGGGAGCAGAGGGGCAGGGCCAGCCCAGCTCCCTGGAGCAGACAGCCTAGCCCAGCTTAGGGCTGGAAAGCATGTTGGGATGCTGGGGGATTGTGATTTAACTTGAACTAGGAAGGGGTTTGAGACAGAAGTTTCATAAACTGGTTTGACCCAAATCAGTTAAGTCTGATACTACATTCAACCAGGTTTATTTTAAACCAGTTTCAGCCATTTTGAAACTGGTTTATGTGCACTGAGCTTCTGTTACAGATTTAAACCAGTTTCTGATCACTTAAACTGGTTTATGTGTAACCTCTGTCCCTAGCCTCTGTCACCAGAACAGCTGTCTGGCTCACTGACTTTTTAGACACTGATAAAAGGATTTCCATGATTCGTGAGGACCTGACTGGAAATTCAAGTGGAAAATTTCCTCAAAGTGCCTTGTAGTTCCAGAAGCAGCTGGTCTCTTGGTTCCTGGAACTACAACCAACAGAGATCTGAATGATTTTAAAAGGGCCTTTTTGGACCTTAAGTGAAATATGTTGTCCGTGGGGAGTTAAGTTAGTCTTTCAGTATAAGGTCTGAATTGGGGATGTAATCTAACTTATTTAATGACCTTAAAAAATCATAATGCCAGACTTATTCCACACATAACCAAAATGTCTCTTTCTAGCTGTTCTGCTCACCTGCCACTGGAGTTCTCTTTTTCAAGGTTGCAAGGCAATACCAGTCTAAAACAAGGTCGTAGAAAAAGCAGAACACCAACACCGGTATTCAATAATGAAGGCATAAAGTACATTAATTTTGTATTAAGAAGAGAATACATTTTAATCAGAGGAATTATTAAATTAGAGAAAAATAAGTGAAACACTAGTTACTCACTGAATGCTGAATAAAATGTGTGCCATATTGTACACATGAAAAAACTACATAGAATAACATTCTCCTACTTTACTGTGGCATATAAGGAAAATACTAACAGCTTGGCTGAAAAGCATCAGATAAGGAACAGAACCCATTGCATCCAGGAGGTAAAAAGAAAATCATCTTTATAAAAACAAAACACAGTGCATGTTATTAATATCCATGTTTTCCCAGCTGTAGTTCAATGTTTTAGGTTCTGTGTTATTTCATAATGTTTATTTTACCATAAAAGGCACTTGAAGTGGTAAAGTTAACCAATGGCAACGAGTAAGACATAAGAAGCCAAACTTAGCTATGGAGTCAATGGAACTCAAAGGAGTTTCCCTGACTTCTTCCATGTCTGACTAGCCCTAAAATGTGAACAGTGAACTTCAACCATGGCATGAAACATTGTACAATGACTTCCGCACAAAATTAAATTCAGAGTTCCAGGTTTTGCATTGACATTGATGGGGTTGTACAGTGTGTCTCAATGCAGAGTTCGCCTCCAGAACATTTAAAGTGTCACTTTGGGAATGTACAGTCATTGTCATCAAATTAGTGAAGAGCTTTCATTGCAGATATCCTAACGTGTTGTTTGAGGTAAAAAGTTACTGGTGATGAGTATGGAAGAAAGGTTCTCACAATGATTAGACTATAAATTGAGAAATGATAGAAGATAGAACAGCATAACATTTCAGTCTCCTTCCCATTTTTTTTCTAGATTAAAAAGCAAACAGCTAATGAAAGTTACTAGTCTGAGAAGCAAACAATATGAATATACAAAGGCAAGAATATAAAAGACAAGAGAAAGGGCCAGGTAAAGACAAAAATATAAAAAAAAGTCAGTATAATGTCTAGGGTGTATGGGAGTGCTTCCTCCATTGAGTATTGTTTAAATCTGAAAGACATTGGGTCAAGACCAAATCTAGCTCTTCAAATGACCCTTAAATATCTTGTAGAAACAGAAGTTGGCTGCTCTATCACAAAACAAGCTCACAGTAATCCAGTACCAGGTGTTGATATAAGCTTCAAGTTAATTTAAAATAAAACATCAAAATAGGAATTTTGAGAGGCATTGATAGTTGTAAATCATGAATAATATGTAACATAATCCAAAGTTTTCATTTTCACAGGCTTGTCTTTTAAACAGTACAGATTTATTTTTGTTTGCTCTTCTAGTTGGCATCAAGCCAGATCCTCAAATGATAGATCTCCACTGAAAATAACAAAGCTTTGAAATTTTGAGGTTTTAAGGATCTCAAATATGTTATATGTATAGGTATATTGCTTATACATATAAGCATTGCAATAAGAATGACAGGTAATTGCTTAGTGGTTACAACATTCACCCAGGTAGCGGACATCCTGGATTCAGTTCTCTCTTCAACCTGAGATGGGACATGGTCTGCCACATCCTAGAAAGATGTCCTAATTACCAGGTTATAGGTTAATCTGGGATGGGGGTATTCTTCACTTCTGTTGTTGAATCTGTGCCCATGAAGGGAAAATAATTCAAGATTCAAGAGGCTAGGGAGAGGAACACAGGGACTGTGCTCCTATACCTGGGATAGGCAATTATTTGGGCCATGTAACCAGTTTTGGTGAGCTGTTGAGGGTTGAACACACACATGTGCAGACACACGTGCATGTGCATGCACACACACACACACAAGTACTCCACAGCTCTCCCTGCCCCCCCTCCTCCATCCCGAGTCCCTGGCACATGGCTGGGTCAGGCAGGAGCCAGGCAGCTGCTCCAGCTGTGCCCATGTGGCCTGAAGTGGCATGTGGGAACACAGCATGGCATCGGCTCAGCCAGACCCAGATAACTCTCAGCTCCCAGCCCCCTTCTCTCTGCACCCCCAACCCTACCAGCAGGCAGAAACATACCTGAACTTTGACTTTTACCAGAGGTTGGGCTGTCTGGTCTGTGAACGGGCGCAGGGTTGGAGCTGTGCACAGACAGCCTCGCCAGGCAGAAGCCTGGCCAGGAGCTCAGTGCCCCTGCCTTGGAGCATACCCTCGGGGCTGGGAAGGGGAATGGCTGCCTGGCCACTGGAGCCAGGGCTGCTACTGCAGCCAGTTATGGCATGGGGAAGGGAGAAGAGTGAGAGATGCTGAAAGCCAGGGCAGCTGTGGGCTGAATACAGTTGTCCTTCAGAGAAGCAGCTACGGGCTGAATAGAACCATTTGGCGGGCTGTACTTTGCCCACCCCTGTCCTATAGCCTAGTGGTTGGGGCACTTGATTGAGATAAGTAAGCTGTTTTGTGGCTCCTCTTCCCAAGATTGTTACTGTATTGTACCTAGTGAAGAATTAATTGAACTCAGGTTTCTCGCTTCTTGAAATGACTATTCTAGTAACTAGGCTACCACGTAAACAGGGCATGCCATCTCCATTACCTCCTTCCCAGGCAGCTATGTTTTTGAATGAAAAGAAGTAGTGACTGCTGGGTTTTGTATAGGCAGTGTGCGTGAGTTCAGTCAATGCATTGCTAACCTGATTTACAAAAAACGAGAACTCTGGGTTCCAAAATGATACCTTTTATTAGACCAACTGGGAAATCACAAGAAAGATGTCCTTTTCTGCAAGCTTTCAGGGTCAAAGACCCTTCATCAGGCTCTGGGAAAAGTATAGATGGTAAAAGATGGTAAGAAGTCCCCCTAGGTAGGAAATAAACTTCATTTTTGTAGAGAAGGAGCTGGAGATGGAAGGCTGTCCCTCTGGGTCCATGGAAGTGTCTTTGTGAGCTGTTGAGTAGCTCTTTGATGTTTCCTTCCCTGGAGGTGTCAGATGGCAGGCAGGGAGGGAGGGAGGAAAAAAAACTTACTTGTTGTTCTGCAGTGAAGTTTAAAATCCAAAATTGGCTAAAATTCGGCCTCTTCCATGTTTCCGGGATGTACTGTATCTGTGTTGGTCTGAGACAAGAAGACATACAAAAAACTAGAACTCATGATTCCAAAATGGTACTTTCTATTAGACCAACTAGGAAATTGTAAGAAAATTGTCCTTTTCTTCAGGCTTTTGGCTCAAAGGCCCTAACCTAATGTCACTTTTGAGGATGTACGAAAGCAGAACTCTAGACACCTAGTGAACTATACTAGCAAAAAACAGATGTTGTGTGCTTTCAAGTGACCAAGAGATTAAGTGATGGTTGGATTTAGATATTTAAATTTAAATGTTGCCTAAATTCTAGCTTTAAGAACCCAAGTCTTTTTTTGTATACGCATGGGAAATATTGTACATGCATTTCTGAAAAATTGACGTGGTAAGTTAGGGGAATGGAGAGCATTTCTGACTCTTTGTTTAGTGCTAATACAATGGCATCCCCATTTAGTTTGGGCTGTTTCTACTGTGGTACTTACAATAGTCCCCAAGCAATGACAAGTCCAAACATTTTTGTACTTTTAGTGGGACAGTATCAGCTCCTGAAAAGCATTTGGAGCCAAATCCTGGTCCCTTTTGATAATGCTCTGGAGTCATTAGGGCTAACTCGTGGAAAAATTAGATAAGTTATTTGGGTACAAGTAATGTTTCTATAATTTGGTAGAGGATCAGGGGATCATAATGGATAAAGAAGAAGATAAGCCAGGAGACTGAGTTACACATACCAAAACCTGTATTTCTTAAAATATAATATATTTTTTTAACAAAATGCAACTCTGCGTGCCAGCACATCTCAGATTTCATCTGTTGTTTTGACATCACAAAAAGGATGTGGGTGTCACACAACATGGTCTGAAGAACAGCAGATGAGGTTGCTTGGTCACTGTAGAAACCACACATCCTATTAAAAAGGTACATGTTTGGTACTGCTGCAAACAAGATAAGCTGTGGAATATTTTAAAAATGTCCTCATTGTTATTTTGATGGTTGAGTTGCCAGTGTTACAAGTACAAACAGTGTAAAAGAAGTGTGTAGTTGTTTTTCTTTTTTCACTGAAATGATTAATATTGCTCCCTGTTTAAATTAAACCATACTCTGGATATGAAAACAGAAAGACATCCCAAATGGGAAGCCAGGCAGTACACAGATCCTAATGCAGCTTCCATTACAGTCAGGGAAAGGCACTTGTTGACTTCACTGAGAATTGGATAGTGGCCATGAAGCAGATTTAGAAAACATACACATTTGTCAAGTTTCCATTTAGCAGCTGCTAGGCTGTGACTCAGAAGGGGGGTGAGGGGTTGAGGCTGGTGATGATAGCTTGCAAAAGAGAAGATATAGATTCAGGTGGTTCAGTCCCTTTGGGAGTAAGATATCCACACTAAGGTAAACATAATTGACAGCGCTGCAATCAAAATACAAGATAAGAATAGGTGCGCAAACTTCATGTTGGCTAAGGAATGGTTAATAAACTGCTGTGGGCTCAGTCAGCCCCAGTCTGCTTCACTTGCAAGAGCTGTTGGGTCTGGAGGGGAAAATTAAGAGAATCAGCTTGTGGAAGACAGCTAATCTATTTCACTGTCTCCTTAAAGGAAGGCCTGTTTAAGGTGGAGATCTAATAAGAGTCTGCGGATTGCCAGCATCAGCCTGAGAGTAGGTAGGCCTAGTGGGGGGCTATTGTGTTTGCTGTTTTATGCGGGATTTGCTTATCGATGAATGGGATTACAGCAGCTGAAGGCCTTCTCCACTTTAAGGTTTTTGAGTGTCCTCAACAATAAATCTGGGGTATATGGCAGGAGGTAATTGCACACGTGCATAGCAGGAGGTATGATTGTAGGATCATGTATTAGAGCCTATTGCGCCTTATTGCCAATTTAGGGGGAGCCTGATCCTGGGATCCCCTACACCAGCAAGAAACAAGCTCCCATGGCTGGGAGCCCCTGGGGCTGGGAGATTGCAGCTGTCATAGTCTCTCAACCCTGAGAGTACATGAAACCCCCAGGACGGGGAGATTGTGGCTGCTGCAATTTCCCAGCCTCATGGGGGAGTGAAGTCCCTGGGATTGGGAGATCTCAGCCTTGTGGGTGCATGAAACCCACGGGGCTGGGAGATCATGGCAGCCACAATCTCCTAGCTGGTAGGCTTCATGCACTCCTGAGGCTGGGAGATCGCAGCTTTGTCCCATGGCTGAGAGATTCCCTCAGTTGCAAGACTCCGAGCCCTGGCTGGACATGATGCACCCCTGCAGCTGGAAGTTACAGCTGCCAAGGCTCCCAGCCCAGCGGAGACCTTGCTATACATGCAAATTAAAGCCCAGTAGCAATCCGCTATAAACTTAGTGCACATTTTTAGGTCAAACTGTATAGCTGGTTGGAGCTTTTATGGCTTGATAAGTAAGTACTTTGCATATGTAGCTGATTTCAAGGTCCAGGTACAGACATCACACTTTTACTGGTGTAAACAATTGGAAACTGGTCAACACCTGTAAAAGAACAAGTTTGGTGCACATAGGCTGGTTTAAAACCGGTGGAACCTGGTCTAAGACTTCCCCCCAGCACCAAAGGATGAATGTGTGTTATGTTTGCTGCTGATTTAACTGTGAGGCTTACAGAAAACTGCCTAACTTAGATTGATTCCACATCAGGCTTTTTGAATGTTTGTATCTAGTCAAGGTAATTGCACAATTAACCAGTTAATTGCATGATACCTGTAATGTGCAGATGGGGCCTGTATGATTAACTTGTCAGAATAACTGTTTGTTTTAAGATGAGGCCTATGGAGTCAAGCCACACCTTTGCAAAGCTCTACAGAGTACTTAAGTTCTCATCCAAGGAGAAGCTCTGCAATGCCTAACTCTTGGTTCTTAGCCACTTTTGCAAAATAAGAGGTGCAGAGTCAGGTGCATAGACTTTCTGTGCAGTGCAATGGGAGAGTTAGATGCCTCAGACTGGGATCTGCTGAAACCTCAGTGCAGAGCTGGGAGTAACCTAACCTAGCCAAGAAGAAAAGCTGTAAAAATACTTAGATGTCAATGTGTCTTAATTCAAAATGCCAGTTTTAAAGCCCACTTAACTGCTGCCTAAGCCTGGAGGTGCCTGAAGGGTCTGTAACCACCTCAGTTCTTGGTGCTATAAATTTCTTTGAATTTGACTTCTTTTGACTCTGACACATTTTTCTTAAATTATGTCATACTTAATAGGATGCATTCTGTCTCAGGCATATAAGAGGTGTGTGTGTGTTTGTGGGGGGAAGGGAAGATTGTGTTTGCTTAATTCAAGATGAGAAAAATACCTTAAAAATATGTTTTACATTTTGAAGGCTACAGTAGTTCCCAAGTTCTGAAGTTCTTCTTCCTGGGCACGCCCTGGAGCATCTCAATCTTGACAGGGCTGTTCAGCCCCATGCCAAAGGCCCAGACCCACAGAAGGACTGAAATTCCCGAGTCTAAGCATGATCCTCAACATCCTTCAGCTTTTAAGCACGTGAAAGTCTCTGGGTGCATGTTCTAAACCTAACATGCTTGGGATCTGCTAAGGTGATCCTGTATTGAAGGCTCCTGAAGGACCTGATCTAGTAGACAGACATTCTCAGAGCATAACACATGGCAGCATTGAGTTCAGAACAAAACAGAGCATCTATGGCTATTTTGATTTAAAAAAAAGGTGATATGTTCATTTATACATTTATAAATTTATTCGTTTGTGTTAATTTGCAATTTACCTGTCCCTGAAAGGAAGGATGTAGCTGACTAGTTGCAGGAGGGAATGCCAGGCGGAGATCCTAGGTCTAACAGAGTCATCTCTCTGTAGTCCAGAGTTAGGTGCCTAAACTCTGGAAAGGGGTGGGATTTCAAACACACCACTCCTTTCAGTGTTTCCTACTTGCCACCTTAAGTAAGGCAGCCTGCTGAGGACAGATCTGAAGCCAATTCTGAGGCTTATTGAGTCTTCTCAGGGGCTGTGTTGGGATTCTGTAATCTAGACATTGTCTCAGCTTACCCTGTTTGGCAGTAGTACTCCCTAAAGGTGCTGAATAAAACACGGTGTACCTGAGTTTGTTTGGGGGCTGCTTTGTTGATTTTACTTTTGAAGTCAAGCATCTGTGATCAGTGGGGTCCCTCAGGGCTCTGTCCTTGGGCCAACACTATTCAACATCTTCATTAATGATGTGGACATTGGAGTCAGAAGTGTACTGGCCAAGTTCACCATCAACACCAAACTCTGGGGAAAAACGTCCACACCTGAGGATATGTGGGTGATCCAGGCTGACCTTGACAGGCTCAGGAAATGGGCGAATGAGAACCTGATAGTGTTTAACACTGAAAAATGCAAGGTTCTCCTCCTTGGGAAGAAAATCCCGCAGCATGCTTATGGGCTCGGGAGTGTTACGCTGGTTAGCACTATGGATGAAAGAGACTTGGGGGTCGTGATTGACCACAAGATGAACAGGAGTCTTCAATGTGATGCTGCAGCTAGTAAAGCGAGCAAAACACTGGCTTGCATCCATAGATGCTTCTCACGCAAATCCCAGGACGTTGTTCTCCCATTGTACTCGGACATGGTGAGGACAAAGCTGGAGTACTGCATCCAGTTTTGGGCTCCACAATTCAAAAAGGATGTGGAGAAGCTTGAGACTGCAGAGGAGAGTCACGTGCATGATAAGAGATCAGGAAAACAGACCTTATGATGAGAGGCTGAGAGCTATGGGACTCCTCAGCCTGGAAAAGCACAGGCTTAAAGGTGATCTGGTGGTCACCTATAAGTTTAGCAGGGGTGTTCACCAGGATCTGGGGGAACGTCTGTTCACCAGAGCACCCCAAAGGATGACAAGATCGAACGGTCGCAAACTCCTTTAGGACCATTTCAGGCTGGACATAAGGAAGAACTTCTTTACAGTCTGAGACCCCAAGGACCGGAATAGGCTGCCGCTGGAGGTGGTTCAAGCACCTACTTTGAACACCTTCAAGAGAAATATGGATGTCTATCTTGCTGGGATCCTATGACCCCTGCTGACTTCTTGCCTCTGGGGCAGGGGGCTGGACTCTATGATCTTCTGAGGTCCCTTCCAGCTCTAATGTCTATGAAATCTATGAAATCTAAAAGTTAGGTGCAGGTGTGGTGAGCCTGAGGGTTTCTAAGCTGGATTCAGATCCAAAGGCATGCACTGTGGTGTAAATTGCATGATTCCAAGTTACTGCACGGAAATGGGGGCGGAAATGCAGGCTGTGTTGGGAAATGCAGCCATGAAGCTGTTGGAGGGTGTGTGAAAAATTGTATGCATGTATGTATTGCTGTATTTCATTTGAGTGCCTGGATATCAATGATTGTTACTGTGATATCCCGGCAATTTTGCACGTTTACAGTAATATACCTTGTAATTGATGCTTCTTGCTTTCTAAGGAAACAAAAATTGGAACTGTCAGTCAACATATATCTGTATTTCTTGGCTAAAATGTATATACATCTTAAGACCCCTTAAGGAACTGTAGAACATGATCTGGTTTTCTTTGCCTTTCTTTCAAGAACCCTTTCTCTAGCAATCAAATAAGTGTCATGACTCTCCACTCATGTGTTGTGTGATGGGTAAAACAGATATGAATGGAAGGCCCATGCTTATTGGATTGATAAATCTATCTACTGCTTTCATCTTCAGGCTATTATGATGTGCCACATATTACCGGTGATAAATATTGTTACTATCTGACAACTGCTCAGTGACATGTATGAAAGAATCAGGCTATTTCAGTCCAAGTTCAAACGGAAAAGTGTCTAATTCACAGGTTATCCTCAACTGATGATAATTAACACTCTTATTAGCAATCAAAGCAGAGAAGCCAAAAGAAGAACAAGTTAAGGATAAATGGATAATTCAGCTCTACAAAGTGGTCTCTTATGGGGAAAAATGATGCATATTGGTGGTATGTTGAAATGCTTCATTGCTGCTGAGTAAAATATACAAAATAGTCGACAATTCAGTGTTTGAGATGGCCCCTGAAAATAAAGGTTGTTTTATCCTACTTAGCCAATTCAGGAATCTTTCCTGTGTATCTTTGCACAAAGCTACTTAAAATACTTGTTTTTAAGACAGGAGGCTCATATCCCTTGCTTGTAGAAATCCGGGAATGTGGACTGAACCATTTAGCTGCTTGCACTTAAAAAAAAAATCTTCATTCAGGTAGAGGAGTGGGTTTTGAGGACTGATCAACCACTTCCTACCTAAGGCTGAGAATGATATCCTGGAGACTCCAGCCTCGGCTGTGAATGTCTCCTACTGCACCTCTAACACTATAATACTTGCAAGATACCAAAATAGTCTCTGTTCCAGATGGATATTTTCATGGCAGGCTTTTATTTTGCTAGTGATTAGTTATGACAAGTGGTAGTCAGCAGGATCAGCATCATAGGTGATGTGATTGTGCCATGTATCTCATTGTTATGGTGAGGGTTGCTTTTTTGTCTCTGTGGCAGAACGTTATATAAAGGTTGCATTTTATAGTACGTCTGGCTTTTAATTTTCCTTGATGTTTCTGCTTAAAGTATAACTTACAAATATGTCATGGTTATACAAGGAGGGTCAAGCACATTCTGATTTCAAAAAATCAGGACATCATTTGACAATAGCATAACTAAAGCAGACAAGCAGGGTAACAGTCTTGGGTACAAATCTAGAGGGGCACCATAATAGCAGCACCTGGGCATTGAACGTAGGGGAGCAGCAGCTGTCCTGCAGAGACCCTGTGCCTCAGCAGCTACAGAGTTGAGGTCCTGTCCTGCAGCAACAGCAGCAGTTGCCCCTTGCCCCCCCAACTTCTGGTGTTTGACACCCCTCTATTTCCTCCTCTCCTCACCCCATCCAGGGCACCAAACTGCCAGGTATGCCTCTGTCACTTGATATTCTGTGTGTACTCCTGAGTTTGCCTTTGTCTTACTGAAAATTGGCTTGTTTGCAGGTAAATGTTTTGGATATCATTTGAGCAGAACCATCTGCAGGGAGTGCACCTGTCTTCCGACATATAGGATGGGGGAGGGGTGTTTATTAAAGTATCCTTAAAAAAATCTGTTAGATTGAAGCCATCCTGGTAACAGCTGACATTTCTCAGACCCTTAGGAGCAAAGGACTAGAATCTATCACCCTATCAAGTAGATCACTTAGTTGTGAGCAGCCTGGCAGACTTCTGCTGAACTGGTCACCAGCTAAAGATCTACTTTACATGAGGTAGACTGCTGCAGAAAGAACAGCAAGACCTTTATGAGATCCAGAGGTCTGTGCAGTTTTCATGTAATATGAAAAAAAATTAAATATTGTATCCATTTGGCCATCAGTGACAAAACCATTCTAATTTATAAAAATGTATTTTGAAATCAATTCTACTTTGGTAATAAGCACATTGCAACGTGGTTTGATGGTATAACAGGAGACACTTCTTTTCTCTAGTAAAAGGAAAAAAATCCATCAATTAGAATATAACATAAAATCTGCTGGTCTTGCTATTAGTAAGGATGTGATTTAAGGACCACCTAGTGGTCATTAAATAACATTATATGTAAAATGCTATCAAAGTTGAGGTAGGATATGTACCTCAATAACTATAGAAGGGAACGATTGACTAAATAAATCATGAAGTCACTCGAATTCTGATCGTTACTACATAAAATGTGAAATATTAACCTAAGGCCAGGAGATTGGAGATTGGTTTTCTACTGAAATCTCTGTTCTAGTCTCTATGCTTCTCATATTTTGTACCATTCTATTGACAGGGGTTCACCATCTATTTTTTCTAAAATGTCTTGCTTTTCTGTACTTTCCAAATATAGATAATCCTAATACTGATTGATCTTTTAAATTGTCTTTTCCACTAATGCAGAGAGCTATAGTTTACTATGCTAGGCTGAAGTCAGGCAGAAGGCATAGTGGATTTGCGTCTCATAGACTAACTAAATTAAAGATACATAAACTTTCATAAGCATCTGATGAAGTAAACTGCTGCTTATGAAAGTTTATGCATCTTGGGTTTAGTTAGTCTGTGGGCAGGCCTACATGTGCAGTTAGTGCATTTGAATAAACTCCAGGTTTTTTGCTCCTAGGTGCACCATTTGAATGTGCACCCAGGAGCAAATAACTGGAGCAATTAGCTCCAGAGTTTGTTCATGCATAGCACATAGAGCCCCCGGTGGAGCAGCCCTGGCTGGCAAGGGGCCCTAGGAGTCAGCCTGCCAGCCCAGGGCTGCTCTGACTAGGCTTAATATGCTGCTGAGGGGCTGGCTGGAGCGCAAGGGCAGTGAGGGGATAGCTGACAGGCAGCCCTGGCACTAAAACATCCTTGTGCTAGCCAGTCAGCATCTACACATGCACTGCTGTGCACAAAAAAACTCCACAGCAGGGTAGTACTACAAGTATTTACAAGTACTACCCTGCTGAAGAGTTTATTAGTTTTGTGCACCCTAATAGGGGCACATGTGTAGATGCTGAGATGTTTACTATGTAGTTAATTACTCAACAGTGCAGTAAATATCTCGCATAGATATGTCCTGTAAGGCACAAATTTGTCCTCCTTTTCGTCTAATCTCAGTCTTGCTTGAGTCAAGGTTTATCTTGACTGAGGCACAAGATTTAATATGAGAACATGTTAGCAAACACATTCTAATGAGGATATAAATGGTATTGTAGGGAGTAGAGTGTATTTGTTAGACTTGTGTTCAAATCCCAGGGGTCACAATCAAAACCAGACTTCTACAAGATCTTGAATTCATAGATGCTAGGGTAAGAAGGGACCTCAACAGATCATCAAATCTGACCCCGTGCCTGGGCAGGAAAGAGGGTTGGGGTCATATGACCCCAGCCGGATACCTATCCAGCCTTCTCTTAAAGACCCCCGAGTTAGGGGAGAGCACCACTTCCCTTGGAAGCCCATTCCAAATATTGGCCACCCTTACTGTGTAGTTTTTCCTGATATCTAGCCTAAATCTGCTGTCTGTCAGTTTGTGACCATTGTTTCTTGTTACCCCAAGAGTCGTCCTGGTGAACAGAACATCTCCGATCCCTTGCTGCATCCCCCTAATGAATTTGTAGGTGGCCACAAGATCACCTCTCAGCCTTCTCTTGCAGAGGCTGAAGAGGTCCAGGTCCTTTAGTCTCTCCTCATAGGGCTTCGGCTGTAAACCCTTAACCATATGAGTGGCCCTCCTCTGGACCCTCTCGAGGTTATCCACATCCGCCTTGTATAACCAAGTACTAAATCAATGCGCAGTAACTGTGCAGTAACACCAGCACACAAATTTTTAGTGACATTAACTGTGCATTAGCCTAATACTATTATGCATCAGTTTATTAGCATGGTTTTTGCCCTGCATGCTAATGTGCAGTAGAATTAGATTACTGCACAGTTATCGTCTCATGTAGATGTGCCTCTGAAACACAACCAGAATCCAACAGGTAGTTCCAAGGCTAAGCTGAAGCATGCCAGGGCAGTGGTACAGAAAACAACCAGATGCTGAGCAAACCAGTACTGGACTGACCTATGTTGAGAGATACAGTTTGCCTCACACACAGGAAACCTACAAGTTATGTATGACAGTCTGAAGAAAGTAGGGTGGTGCGAAACAGCACTGTTTTGTTTTGACTTCCATTTCACTGTTTCAAAGGGACAGTGTTCCATTTCGTTTCATCAAAACCATTTTGCTTTTTTGACGTGTTGTGATGTTTCACCCATAGGCTATAATGGGGAATCATGAAAATGCCATTGTAATTTCCTGATTCAGATGAAAATTGCAGGGATTTCTGAGGCATGAAGCATGCCAAGCTTTACAGAGAAAGGTGCAGAAGTTTCTGGGAAACAGTACCTCAAACCATTCAAAGCAAAACTCTTGACTCTTGCCAGCAGCGGCAGCCTCTTCTTATCCAGTGCACAGATCTGGGGGCCCATAGCCCCGGGAGGAGCCCGGCACAGCCCCAAAGCCCTCCCTGGTGTGTGGGCACCCAGATCTGTGCACTGGATGAGAAGAGGCTGCCACTGTCACTGAACGCAACCCGTGATCAACACTGGGGAAGACTGATGCTGCCGCTGGTCCCAGGTGGCAGAGGCAGCCTCCTGTCATCCGACGTGCAGATCCGGGGGCCTGCACCCCTGAGAGAGTCTGGCACAGTCCTGCAGTCCTTCCAGGGGGCACAGCTCCCGAGTCTGCACACTGGATGAGAGGAGGCTGCCGTTGCTGCCTGGGACTGGCACTGAAGCCAAGTAAGCCTGGCTTCGAAACTCGAAACATTTCAAAACTTTTGAAATGTTTCGAGTGCCCTTGTTTCATTTAGAAGTCTTTCATTTTGTTTCAATTTTGCTGTTTTATGCTCAAAATGCATGGAAACAGCTTTGAGATAAAACACCTGGCAAAATTTTGCACAGCCCTGGAAAAAAGCTCTTGGCCCAACTGTTACTAAAGTCACTGCCTTCAACTCTTGAGATGGCAAAGTAAAAATCACTGGGTGCGTGTACACGAGATGCTACATCACCGTAGCAATGAGCTACTACACCATAGCTTGTTGCTACAGTGACGTAGCATTGCGGAGCACAAACCTTGATGGCAATGCTACTGTGCTTTAGCGGCCAAAAATAACCATGTGACAATGGGACTATGCAGTAACTCTGGTTACTGCACAGTCATTTCATACTTGCACACATTGGCACAGCTAGACAAAGAACCTATAGCCAAAGAACTTAGCAAGGCCTTAGACTCTCTAGCAAATGGAAAAGTTCCAGGGGAGGATGGCATCCCAGCTGAGGTTCTGCATCAACTATAGGGGCAACTCTTTAGCATCACAGGCAAGGCTTTTGCCAGAGTCATTTTGAAATGCTTGCGACAACCTGCTGACCACATCTACCTGCAATTATGCTGTGGATTCAAAGCAGAGAGATCAACAGTGGACATGATGTTCTCCTTATGTCAACTTCAAGAGAAACGCAGAGAACAAAATAAGCTGTTGTATGCAGCACTTGTTGACCTGACAAAAGCCTTCGACAGTGTCAGCAGAGCAGTTTTGTTCAAGGTCCTGGTAAAGATTGGATGCCCCCCAACATTACTCGGCATGATACACTTCTTCCATGAGACCATGCAGTGCATGGTTCAGTTTGATGGATCAACCTCTGACAGGTTTGAGTTGAAGAATGGAGTGAAGCAGGGTTGTGTTCTGGCACCCACACTCTTTGGGATCTTCTTTTCTATGCTGCTGCACTATGCTTTTGATAGCTTGGAGGATGGCATATGCCTTCACACAAGATCAGATGGGAAACTGCAATCTATCATGTCTAAATGCCAAGACAAAAATGAGGCACATGCTTATTAGGGAGCCCCTTTTTGCTGAAAATACTGCACTTATTGCTGATGAAGAAGGCCAGCTATAATTACTCATGAATCGCCTCTCCCATGCTTGCAGGATGTTTGCTCTGACCATCAGCATCAAGAATACTGTGGTTCATAAACTATGTAAGATTATATGACAACTAAGTCATCCTAACTGAGGCCCAAATTTAAAATCTCACTGAAGTCAATTAATCTGTTCCCCACTCCTTAAAGTGAGGCAAATGCTTAAGTGCATTGCTGATTTCTCTGTCCCCCACAAAAATAGGCCTAACCCAAATATTGGGGATCCTGAGCAGGATCTAAGTATTGAGTGCACGTATTACATTGTGAGTGTGTGGCTTAGCTTGCTGACTTTGCTCCCTAGAGAGCTTTGCACCCAACTGGCTTCAAATGCCTGCTCATGTGCCGCCTTGGCCCGAGCTGTAGGGAATGTACGTTCCCTGGCTTCATGGATCCCCCAAGGTGGGCTTCGGTTGTCCTGCTGGCCTCCCCCAAACTCACCTGCCATGTCTTTGAATGTTATACCAGTTGGGGAGGTAGCCTCAAAAGACCCCTCAGGAGTGGCCACTCCACTCATTGGATGTTCGTGGGGCTCCACCTCCCCTACACCCCAACCTTATGCCAGCCTCTGGCAGGATGCCTGATCTTGAAACAGCTGCCCCTCCAGTGTGGATGGTCCTTGGAAGTGCTCTGTGGAATTTGTTGCTTCCTGGTGCCTTAGACTGTATCCCCCTTGCTCCTTGGGGAAGGATGATTGGTCAGCTCAGACCCTAGGCCTGGGACCCCCTTGAGCCAGTTGGCTCTACTCCTGGGGCCGGTGTGGGTGCCCCTGTTGGGCAGGGGTAAAGAAAACAAAACATAGAAAAGAAGAGAGAAAAAAAAACAAACCAAAAGGGTCTTTCAGTCCAGCATTTTACTGGCCGGCTCTCCCAGCCCTCCTGTCTGCCCTTGGCAGTGCTCCTTCGACGCTGGTCCCTCGGGGTTCACCTTCCCTTTCCAGCCCCAGCCTGGTTCCCTGACCTGGTACCTGGGAGCAACTGGGCAGGGAAGCTTCTGCTCCCTTGGGGTTAGCCTCAGCCTTTTCCTCTAGGTCGCTGTTCCTGCCGTGCCGCCATTCAGTGTTTCCACTGCTGTGCTCCCCCAGAGTTATTAGGGGTGAGCAACCCCAGATGCTCCTCCCCTTCTGGGGCTCAATCTCAGCACTCCAGATGGGAAGAGTCCCTGCAGCTTCTGCTTCCAACTGTCATCTGGGTGATGCTCGTTTGCACTGGCTCCGTCCATTGCCAGCGCAGAGATCCTCCACCTCCTCACTATCTCTCCCTGCCTTTCTGCAGGCGGCTGCTTTTATCTTCGCCAGCTGGTGCATCCCCATGATGTCACCCACTGGCTTTAAACATATAAAGGTGTGGCTTTTTTATCATGGCGGGCCTACTTCTATCTCCT
>NW_005843308.1:96470-97040 GCF_000455745.1 Alligator sinensis
AGTTGCTCCTCCTTCAGATAAGTGGTTGTTTTGTATTTCTTTTTCTATTTTCATGTTTTTTTCTGTGCTGTGCTTCACGGGTGGGGCTTTCCGGTCCCTCCTTTTGCCATCCCTGGGACAAGCTCCTAAATCAGTCCTTCAAATAAAGAACCATCTTTGCACCCTAAACAAAACAACAGACAAAGCCCCTCGGTCTTGTTTCCAGCAGTGGGAGCGGCTTTTTGGCTCTGGCCAGCATAGTAGCATGGCCCCTCCCTGGTAGCAAGCATGTTTGGGTCACAGCTTGCCTCCTGCCTAGAAAATGCTCCATCCAGTTTGGCTGTCTCTTTTGAGATTTTAAGCTGCAAACCCTCATGGCTGAGCTCCTCTAACAGGGCTGCCTGCTCCCTCTTAAGGGCCAAACTGCCCTTTTGCATGCATATATGAGCCACAGCCAATGTTATGGTGGAGCCCGGGAGGAATAACATTATTGGCAACTGCTATGGTACTAAATAGCCAAGCATGGCCTGGCTTATCATATTTAAGCTGCTAACTTAAATGTGCTAGGTGGCCTACCACTAGAATATGGCA
>NW_005843308.1:97197-117129 GCF_000455745.1 Alligator sinensis
TTCCCTACATTCCCTATGTCTTTATGTTTCCACTTCAGAAAACAATTTTGGACCTGTCTCTTCCTTGGAGTAGGAAAAAAGAAAAGATTTCTTGCCCCTCAAAGGATATTGTGGTATTCAACATCTGGTTAGGGAGGAAAACAGAATGAAAAACTAAAAGTACCATTTTTTTCACAGAAATGTTAAACTGATTTGTTAAATGTTAAACTGATTTGTATGGACATGTGTGTTTGTGTTATAGCTTGGTTCAACATTGAATTGTCCATCTGAGTTATCAAGAGACATCCTGAAAATGTAAGTGTTCAGGACTCATGTCAGTTTTCTCTTGCATTATCAATATTCTCTGGCTGAATTATTGGGATCTCTTGATTACAATGTATTGTAGGAGCTCTGATGTACTCTGGGACTTCAGTAAGAAACAGGCAAGGTCAAATAATGGGAGACATAATTGAAAGTGAACCTAACATAGCAGGAGCATTAAAATTATAGAAAGGTATTAAGCAATCAGGGCTCATGGACAGAGGTGATATCTTTTATTAAAACAAGAAGAATTTTGCAAAAAAAATCTTGAATTGCAAGCTTTTGGGCACAAATGCTCTTCATCAGGCATCAGAGAAAAGATTGTCAGATTAGCTGATTTTTTTAAAATGAAATATTCATATTTCCCAAGCAGGAAACAGCTTTGACAACCTGAAACCTGAGATTCTGCTCCTGCCTTTATCTAAGGTAATTTGCATCATTCATCACAGATAATCACTGGAGAGCTGAGACTCCTTATCAGCTAAGAAATGCTCCCCAGGGATTTTTTCCATCTATTAACCCCTCTGTGAAATCCTATGAAATATGAACTTTCATTTCTATCCAGAAAAACTTTTACAATCTTTTCTCTGATGCTTGATGAAAGGTGTTTGTGCCCAAAGGCTTGCAATTAAAGACATTTTTTTGCAAGAATCTTGTTGGTCTAATAAAAGACATCACCTCTGTCCACGAGCCCTGATTGCTTTTTCCTCTAGACTAATATGACTACAACCTGGATACCTGACACAGAAAAGTATTAGGAATCAGACAACCCCTCTGGGTAGGTACAGCTGTTACATTTAGATTGACTTAGCCAAAGCTAGTTTGATCTAAATGCCCAATCATGCAGGTGTTCAGAGGGCTCAAATCTGCCAAAAAAAATGGCACGCCCAGTTTGAATTTAGTTCACCTGAGTAGGTGCACTAACCTAGAGAGCGGGTTGACTCAGTCTAGGAAAGGGTTAACCTGATCTTGCAAATGCCTGCATGCATTCTTAGCCCAGCCTTTCACTCCAACCTGAGAACTGTTTTTAATGTTCCTGACTGGGCTATGTTTAGCAACCCCTCCCTGTGAACCCAACCCTCCTCCCACCCTGAATTACTTGCACCAGTTTCCGTGCCAGCTTCTGGAAATGGTAAACATCTGTACATGCCGTTTCCAAAAGCAAAAAACTGCTGCATGTGCCTGCCCCCAGTCTAGGTGGGGGCAGGCACACCTATCCCTAGACTGGGTGTCACGGATGCTTGTTGACACCGTCTGTCACCTTAGTGTATCTGGTAAATGCAGCTCAGTGTTACACAGTTGCTATCAGTCAGCCTGGCTTCAAAGGACCATCTTGCTGAAGACTTCTTGGCTTCTGTCTTCTGGGGAAGACTATCTGAATAAATCTATGCAAGAAATTATATATGTTTGCCTCAAATGTTAAACCAGAGAGAAAAATGAGACCTAATGCAAGACGGAGACTAAGCGCCCCCCCCTACACATTCGAGTAAAGGCAGGGTAAATTATGTGTGATCTACACAATCATGCCTGATGCCCTGCCACACTTGCATGGCAAGAGGTGTGATTGTGGGATTCAGCATTGGATCCTATCACACCTTATTGCCCGTGTAAAGGAAGCCCAGGGTTGAGGTCCTGGCTTCTCCCCGCCATGGCTCCTGCTGCTGTGAGCCCTGCAGTTGAGGAGACTCCTATCTGCGGTAGTGCTTCATGAGCTCCCATGGATGGGAGTCTCATCAGTTTAACAGAATCCCATGGGGTGCTGCCATGGATGGGAGTCCCCGACCTGTTGGACTCCCAGCCACCACAGCACATGCTGTACCCCTGTGGCTGGGAGCCCCATCAGCTGACAAGGCTCCCAGCCAGGGTTCATAGCTATGCTGTATGTGCAAATTAAAGCTGGATAGTAACCATCTATAAAGTCAATACAATTTTTCAGCTCTGGCTTTATAGTTGGGTGGACCGGTTTATTGTGTCATGGTTAATTTGCACATGTAGCCAGGTTAAATTAATTCTGCAATTAACCCCATAATTGTGTAATACATGTAAGATGTAGAGGAGGCCTAACAGCTGACTTGTAGTTGTATACTAGAAGTGTCACAAATGCTGATTCTCTCTTTGTGTGCTGGGCTGCCTTACACAAAAGATGCATCAAATAGGTTCCTGCCTGAAAAACTTACTTTCTAAAGCATTTATTTAACAGAAGCATGAGTTGAATATATACCAGAAAGAAAAGTACACATGTTACAGGTAAATGATTGCTTATTCACTTTAAAGGCATATATTGGATACTGGCAGCCAGTGAAGTACCTAAACAAATAGCAACTATAGCCAGTAGATCCAGGTATTGCAATGTAGTTATATTTTGTAATGTAGTACGTATTTTTGATTGCTTTGTACAGAGCAAGAAGTACTTGTCATCATTTATGAATAGCCATATTTCTGAGATGAATAATGTGTTGTTAATTTCTCTTTTTTTTTTAAGCACATTGGTCCAGATTTTTCATTTACTTCCGCTATATACAACCTTGGTCAAAATATTTTTCACTTTTCATTGAATAATGTAACTTTAATTTTGGCAATTTTAAGAAAAATTGTCTTGAAATATTTGATTGTGATATTGTAAGTGAAAATCTGGATCAAGCTTTCAAAATCAGCATTGAGTGCTTTTGTATAAAAATCGGCTTTTCAGAAAGATGTTTGAGAATTTTTTCGTAGTAGTTTAGAACTGAAAATAATGCATTTCACACTCTACCAAAGATGAGCAGATTAACATTTCTCAAGATGTCTTTCAGTCACCTGCATCTGATTATAATTTAGCAGAATGGAGGTTTATTCATATAAAACTCATGCAGTAGAGCAGAGAATCAGATCCAGTAGACACACTTGAACACTTCCAATACTGAATGGTAGAACACTGATATTCTTGACTTTGGAGTCTGCTCATGTGATTAAACAGATTAATAAATGCTATGTCACTTTTTTCAAATGCTTGATGAAGAGGAGTGCTTTCCTGAACACAAACCCAGCCGTGAAAGCCGGGCTAGAAACAAACTGTGGATGCATGATCTTATTACTTTTCCCATCTTTCATTAGCATAGTGTTAAAGAGACTTCTCAGCTGTGACTAGAAGTATTGGAATGAAGTGCTACCAAAAAGATGAAATTTTATAGGTACATGCAACAGGGAACTCCTGCTCCTGTTATTGGTGATGCTTGAGAGGGCAGGCAGTTAAGGGTATCACCATAGGTGGACTGAGCCTGGGATGATAAAGACAGGCATATAATGACTGATTGGCTGCAACTGACTGGGGCTGCTGCACCCAGTGGTCAGGTGACCAGAAGGAGGCTAAGTTAGGGCATTTAAACTCAGCCTGGGACTGAGTGGGCAGTAGTGGGGAGATTAATCAAAATCACTAATCACATCAAAGTCATGGCAGGCAAGGAGTGTGGGGGGGGAATATACAGGGAGACTGGGAGAAGGTAGAGAGCAAGTGATGCTAACCCTACCTGCATTACAGTACACTAAACAAGCAACCAATTGGCTGCTGACTTTTGACACTGTATACTATGATCGTTTGCAATGATTTATAATGTAACTTAGGGTTGTGACACAGACTAGTCCTGGTTACTTAATATTACCAGTGAACCATAAAGTAAATATATCAGTCAAATGTTTTAGTGCTATTAGGAGGATTTTATACACTAACATCTTGAAACCAATCACCTTTGAAAATGTATGGTTTCATAGTTTCACAGTAGCTAGGGTCAGGAGGGACCTGAACAGATCATCTAGCCTGACTCCCTGCCATAGGCAGGAGTGAATGCTGGGTTCACAAGACCCCAGACAGGTGATCGTCCAACCTCCTCTTGAATTTGCCCAAGGTAGGGGTGAGGACCACTTCCCTGGGAAGTTGGTTCCAGATTTTGGTCACCCTAACTATAAAATATTGCCTTCTGATCTCCAACCTAAACCTATTCTCCATCAGCTTATGACCATTCTTCCTCGTCACGCAAGGTGGTGCTGGGGAGAAAAGAGCTCTGCCTATTTGCTGTTGATCCCCCTCGATGAGCTTGTAGGCAGCCACCAGGTCTCCCCTCAGCCTCCTCTTGCTAAGGCTGAACAGGTTCAGGTCCTTCAGTCTCTCCTCATAGGGCCTGTCCTGCTGCCCTCTCACCAAGCGGGTGGCCCTCCTCTGAACCTTTTCCAGGCTGGCCACATCCCTTTTGAAGTGCAGCGCCCAGGACTGGACACCTCATGTTCATCTTGGAGTCAATAATGACTCTGAGATCCCTTTCCGCCCCTGTGCTTTCAAGAAGGGAACTCCCCAGCCTGTATGTATGCTGTGGATTCCTTCTCCCAAGGTGCAGCACCCTGCATTTGTCTATGTTGAACCCCATCCTATTCTGGTCTGCCCACTTTTGTTGTCTGTCTAAATCTAGTTGCAGCCTCTCTCTCCCTTCAAGTGTGTCCACCTTGCCCCACATCTTAGCAAATCATGTCATCAGCAAACTTGGACAGCGTGCTTTCCACCCCCCTGTCCAAGTCACTGATGAAGATGTTAGATAATGCGGGCCTGAGGACCGAGCCCTGGGGTACCCCACTGCTCACATCTCGCCAGGTTGAGCACAATCCATCCATCACTAGAAGGGTAGGCCACCTCCGGCCCCCAGGCAGTCTCCCATCCAGGTAGGAACCAGGCCTGGGCCTGCTTAGTTTTCCAGGTCGCATGCAATCAGTCCCATCTGGCCATGGGCAGTACAAAAACTATGGCATATGCCAAGGGATAAAATAGTTCTTTTTTTCTCAAACTAAAGCTACAGAAGAGGAAACATTTTATCCCACTATATCTTGGGGCTACACATTTTTTAATGTCTTTCCAGAACTCTCCTTCAACTTTTAGTCCTGTAGTAAGTTGGGGTTGCATCTAGTCCTTTTTAGTTGGGAAGGGGGCAGGGCGACTTCAAATAACAATGAGAATTAACCACTTGATTTCTTAATGTTTATGGAGATTATATATTCTAAAAGCAATATTTGGGGTGCGGATTTTGGGGGGCTTTGTTTTAAGGAAGTAAAACTTTATACGTTATTTATACTTAGAAGCTTGTGCTTGTTTCTGAAACAGGACTTGAACAGGATGTGTGGGTGGCCATGGAGGGTTTTTACACTGAAACGGGTGTGTCTACATGAGACATTTACTATACTAAACAGTAGACTAATTAGTAGGGCTGTGCAAAATTTTGCTGGCTGTTTCATTTTTACACTGTTTAGACTCGTTTTGAGCTCAAAACAGTGAAACTGAAATGAAACAAAGGGCTTTGAAACAGCCTCAAAATGAAATGAGGGCAGTTGAAATGTTTCAAAATGTTTCGAATTTTGAAACTCAAGCAGGGCTTGCCTACAGGGAAACAGAAAGTAAGGAGAGGGGAGAAGGACTGCTCTCATATTGACTGTGTAGCTGGCCAGTGACTGTGGTCCTTCCCTGAGGTCCCTTCCAATCCCAGTGCTCTGAAGGAGGAATGGAAATACAGCTTAAAAGGCAGCATTGTTTGGACTGGCCTGCTTTCTGTCACCCATGTCATGAGTTTTGCTTGTCAGCAACTTGAGGTGTGGTTTCCCAGAAACCCCTGCATCTATGTCATTGAACCTTGGCAGGCTTCATGGCCTCAGAAGGAGCTACCACCCCTGCAAGTTCCATTTGAATCAGGCAGGAACTGACAAAGTTATAGGAAGTTTTGTGGTTCCCCATTATAGCCTATGGGTGAAACACTGAAACAGTGAAACAGTTTTGATGAAACAAAATGAAACAGTCATTTCGAAAGAAAATGAAACTTGAAATGAAACACAGTCCCATCAAAAGGGAAGTTGAAACAAAACGGTGCTGTTTCGCATAGCCCTACTAATTAGCTGTGCAGTAAACGTCATGCTTCTACAGGAGTAGCAGAGGGAGGAGGGTGAATGACTTGCCCAGCATCGTACAGCAACTAGAAAGACAGTCTAGGACTACTGGTTTGATTCTGTGCTCAGTGCTTTAGTCTAATGTTAATTGAATACTAATTTGCATCTGCCTAAATAGTATTTTTCAGGAAAAAAAATTATGGGACAAAAGTTAGTTACCTTTGACAGATGGATGGGTCCTTTTTGTGAACACCTATGTAACAATAAAACACTTGGGGTGAATGACAGAGGACTTGTATGAGAGTTTATCCTAAAAAATGTTGGCTTATTTAATCCTACTGTACCAACTTTATCTCCTTATGTGCCCTCTATCATTAAAAACCTGTTCCTCAGACACTGAATATAATTATGTTCCTAAAGAAGCAGATGGGATTCTAGAAGTGTTTTCAAAAGCACCTATTCATGTCTTACTGACAGAGGCATTGCAGTGCAGCTCTGTGCCCAGGGCAAACATGTAGTTTCCAGGGCAATGCCAATGCAATCAGCCACTGCTGTGGCAATGGCTGCTTTAGGAGCCTAAATATCTTGAGATTGAGACAGCCAGGGACAGTTCATTTGGTCTGGGTCACAGCTTTTGAAGACTCTTTTTCCCTCACCACCTTAAAGTAAAGGATAATCTTAAAAGATGCTGTAAAAGAGAGGAGATTGGGGGTATGGGAGGGGTGAAAAAGGGGAGGGTTAAATTACATCCTGCCATTTTAAAATGTTTTTGGGAGTCAGTGGGCAGCAACTGCCAAGGAAGGAAGGTGTTACAACCTCACATGCAAGAATTTGTTAATATCAAGCACAGTTAACTTGTGCCTCCTGAATTGTGGGGGGTGGTCCCCCAGTGGCCGATCACAGACTGGGGGGAAGGGTGGTTTACCACCGGCACTGTCAGTTTTTTGACTGGCCCTTCCAGGGGGTGCATGGCTGATCTCATGGGGTGCACATGCATCTGCATGTTGCCAAAGATATCAAGTCAGCTTTATTCAGAGGGAAAACAGATGTGTGATATCTTTGAGTCTACAGTGTAAAATGTATACATGAGCGCTGCCATCATTTCTCTAATAGACTATAGAATCTTCTATTTGACATGAGTAACTTATTACTGCCGTCCACCAAATCCTATTGCCAGTTAGTTAAATAAGGCTAGGTACAGACATTCACAAGGCCTGAGGCAGAATCAAAGATGCTTGGTTTTCTGTAAGTGATGTAGTTAAATCGATAGCAAGTAGAACACACATTTGTCCGGGGGGAGCGGGGGAATCTTATTCTGGGTTCTGTCATTTTTAAACCAGCCTGTGTGCCAAACTTCTGTTCTGTCAGGGGTATAGACCAGTTTCCAGTCACTTTACACTTTAACTGGTATATGTCTGTACCTGGCCTAAGAGTTTAACTGTACTGTGTCAGTAGTTAATGTAGTAAAACCTAGATTTTAAATTTATGTAGTATATAAGAATTGGGCCAGACCTGAAAAAGGAGTGAATTAGGCACCAAAGTTGTGATACTGAAAGCTGGTGCCCAGCTGCCCCTTAAACCAGGAGGTGGACTCCAAATGTGCCACAGTTGGGTTTTTTGTTTTGTTTTGTTTTTTTCCAGATCTGGCCCGATTCTTATACAGTGCGAGTTTCTCAGTGCAGTTTCTTTGTGCATGTGAGCTCCCAATCATGGGCTCAGAAGAAGTCTAGGACACTCTATAAAATCAGGTCCCTTATTTATTCCATTATCCCCTATAAACATGTACTTTGGATGCAGAAATAAAGCCAGGCCACTGACAAGCTTTCATTTAGACAGTACTTAATCAAGGAGGATGTCAGATTATGTTTACACAAATAACAAAAACAAAACAAAACATTTTTTTTAAATGATCTGGAGTGAGTCTATCCATTTGAGGAAATTTTCCTTCTTTTTGATCCACATCAATCATTCAACAAATGTCTGTTTCTTTTAGAACTCTAATCTGTGCTTTGCTTTACCCAGCACATGGTCAGACTGTAGTCCTGATAATCCTTAATTTCTCATTAGATTTAAGATGATTTTGAGTTGCTCACATTCTGTTGACCTAGAGATCAGATTAGTTTGAGGCTATTTGAGTTCTTTTTCCATTTCAAGCTGTGAATATTCTCCTTCCAAATATCGTTACTTCATTACATGCTGCTTTAAGTCACTTAAGACCATGAGGAGGAAGAAAAATATCTTATTTACAGGAAGGTTGGATTTAGAATTATCTTAATCTAATTGTTTTTCTAAAGCCAATGTTGAGCTTCATTGAGTCATCTACATAACTATTTTTTTTCTTTTTTTCTTGTAAATATCCAATCAAAAAATTCCTGTGCAGAGTGCTGTGGAAGATGGTCCTCTCTTCTTTAATCTGTCTTCCAAAACCACCATTAGCAAGGAATCTGTATGTATAATTTTGGAAGTGGTTAATTTATTATGAGAATCATGCACTATCGGTGCTGATTACTGAAAATGTCATGCATCAACAGTAAAGGTTTAATCCCTAATATTCAGTGTTGCTTACTGGTTATATTCTTTAAACACATTGGTGCTGGCTTTGAAATTTAAAAAGCCTATTTAAAAGATTAGTGTGGAACTTGCTTTGTGGAAGAACACTATCTGACTATTACCAAGTATACTACGCAGACTAGAAAACTGAGCCCTTGAAGTCATTCCTCAATGCCACATTTTTCTTCTAAAAACAAAACAAAACAAAAAACCTCTTAAAATCCAACATTAAATTATAACACACAGTTATAAACACTTAAACCATCTTACCGCCGTGACTGTTTTGCAACAATTTTCTCCTCCTCCTCCCCACCCTCCCAGGGACATGTTGTATTATTTTCATAAAACAGTTGCAACTCCTGGCTCCTTTAATTGCACTGTTTATTGTCACATATTGTTCAATAGAAATAAGAATGTCTGCCTGGTTTATATATTGGTGTCAGTGTTGCTGTGGATTTGCTGCATTATGGTGTCCAGATAAGGCAGGCAGATGAGTAGATTAACCCATACTTCACTTGTACTGTTCTGTATTTCAGTAGTGCTAAAGAAAGTTGGTTGGAAGTATGTCAACGAAAGAACTCTTTATTGTGGAAAAGCCAATTTGGAAACCTGTCAGGTTTGATGAATAATTGGCTACAGACTCTAACTGCCCTAGGATCGTGGACTCAAAACCAAATTCTTGGGAAAAAAGTGAAACTTCCTGAAACCAGAAACCACGTTCTTTTGGCCCACTGTAATATGAATATGAATCTGGCTTCTCAAGCTTTTTGCAATAGGTATTTTATTAGTTTGCCACCCTGTCCTATCAGTCAATTAGATTGGGGATTATGGCACGGGGTGACTACATTATCCAAACCCAGGCTGAACTGCAAATAGCTTAAACTCATTTCCAATAAGTTGTGATCTATTGAAAGATGTTATTGCATCCAATATACCTGGTCTAGCAAAAAAAAAAGAATTGATATACAGTCAAGAGATGGTGAATATCTCCTATTATGTCAAAAAGGAAAGGAATAGGTTAGAAACCAGTTCATCAATTCTTTGCATTAAAGGGTTAAAAAATACCTCCCTTGGTTATAGGGGTCCTGTACTTCCTATGTCACCAGTATTGGGATTTTTAAGATGTGACAGCTTCTTCAGTGTCACCGTCCATTTGAGGCTAGTATAAAAAGTCACTTGTCTATCATTATTTTTGTTTGAATCCCTAAATAACCTTCATGTGTTCTTTGTAACAGCCCTCAGTAACCTTCAAGATCATCATCCTGATGCCTTTAAACAGAATTCAGTGTAGCATTTCCAATGATACCCAGTCCTTGTCTTCTCCCAGCTTCATCCTTCCATAGCTATGGTTGTCTCTGTACTGATATAAGTTAGTGTAAGAGTGATGTTGTAGCTGAGATGATCTAGAAATTATGCAAGAAGCAAGAATTTCTTAAGGTGATATCTTTTATTGGATTTAGAGGCTCCCTTGCCTTTTTTAGTTCTTCTTTATTCATGATGCCTATGCTTGTTGAACTGGGTGATCACTACAGGATGATTTACAGAGGGAAAATATAGTGCCCATCTTTAAAAAAAAGGGAAGAAGGAAGACCTGGAGAACTACAGACTGGTCAGCTTCATCTCAGTCCCTGGAAAAATCATGGAGCAGGTCCTCAAGGGATCCATTTGCAAGAAAATGGAGGAGAAGAATGTGATTAGGATCAGTCAGCATGGATTAGGAACAGTAAGCATGGATTCACCAAGAGCATTCAAAGGGTAGTAATCAATGGCTCAATGTCTAGCTGGCCACTGGCAGCCTCTTTAAAATTGAAGTGCCACAGGGGCCAGTCCTGGGGCCGGTTTTTGTTCAAAATCTTCATCAATGACCTGGATGACATAGAGGGCACCCTCAGCAAGTTTTGCAGATGACACCAAGCTGGGGGGGGGGAAGGAAGTAGTAGATACGTTGGAGGGTAGGGCTAGGATTCCGAGGGACCTAGACAAATTGGAGGATTTGGCCAAAAGAAATCTCCTGAGGTTCAATAAGGAGAAGTGCAAAGTCTCTGGATGGAACAATCCCATACAGCAGTACAGGCTGGGCGCTGACTGACTAAGCAACAGGCTCTGCAGAAAAGTACTTGCAAAAGAGACTGCTGAGAGGGGATTTAATAGCAGCCTTCAACTACCTGAATGGGGTTCCAAAGAGAATGGAGCTAGACTGTTCTCAGAGGTGGCAGATGACAGAACAAGGAACAGTGGTCTCAAGTTGCAGCATGGGAAGTTTAGGTTACATATTAGGGAAAATCTTTCTCATTAGGAGGGTAGTAAAACACTGGAACAGGTTACCCAGAGTGGTTGTGGAATCTCCATCCTTGGAGGTTTTTAAGGCCAAGCTTGGCAAAGCCTTAGCTGGGATGATCTAGGTGGGGATGGCCCTGTTTTGAGCAGGGGTTGAGCCAGATTTCTCCTGAAGTCCTTTCCAACCTTTTTTTTCTATGATACAGTTTCTTTCCACCTTTCACTTTATTACTCTACCCTTGTCTCTCTTATGCCTTCTTCCCATTACAAGGTCCACAATCTACTTCCTTTTCTTGCACATGTTGCAGACAGTTTCTGAAAATCCAAAGACCAGGCTTACTTCTGCTACTTTTCCTCCAGTTGAGCTAAACTTTTTTTTCCAACATAATTTAGACCAGAGCCATTTTTACAAGTACTATCTTATTGCAGAGTTTATTAGTATACTGATGCCTGGGGCCAAACATGTAGATGCTGAGACTTTACTATGGAGCTAATTAGTCAGCTCCACAGTAAACATCTTATGTAGGTATGCCCTGTATGTTCATAATTAGTTTCTTCCATCTTCAAGGCCTATGCATGTGTGTGGGAGAAGAAAATGGGTGTGTTGTTTATCTTGTTTGCCTCTCCAACTGCAAGGAGACAGTATCTTAAAGAAGATCTGGCATGAGCTAATTGAAGCTGTCTTTGCAGGAGGCTAATTGAAACTAGCTTGTATTTTAGTTTTTACTTGCTATAGGGTAAGAATTATATAAAGCAGTTACTTTGGAATATCTGATGTGTTGTAAATCCTTGTTCTCATTAACCTTACAGCAACTTGTTTGTGCCCATACCCTACCTAGCTCTTCTAATATTCACTCTCTCTAAAGTGTTACAGCTAGAGTTTGAAATAAGACTAACGTTCCCCAAAATTATAAGATTTGTCTTTTAGCCTTAGATCTTTTGCACAGTCTTCTAGAACTTCATTTTCCCTTTTTTCCCCTTTTGTTTTTAAAAACCCAGTTCACTTCTAATAGTGTTGAACCCTTCATATTCCTGTTATACAATTGCACATTCAGTCTCCCCTGATGTGTTTAGGCCCAGATCAACAGAGGTAGTTAGAGGTATAACTCCCACTGACTTCAATTCTGCATTCAGTTCCAAATGGATGCATGTACTAAAAGCTTTACAGCACTAATAGAACTTGAAAGCCATAGCCCCAGGACTATGGGGCCTGCAATTATAGGCTTACTTATCAGAAACATTATGCAACGTACAACTTTTGTACTTTTCCTACTGATTTAGTATGTCTAGATAGCTTTGCAGAATAAGCAGATTGAATTTTATCACCTAGATTTGGAGCTGGGCCTCTGTTTGTGTGTGTCAGTGTTGTATGTGTTTGCTTGGTTCTTTCTCCATCTTCCTCCCCCTCAAAATTGTCTTGTAAAATGAAGAAATTAAAAATAAAATTTCTAAAAGAATTGCAATGTAGTAGGGGAGAATCTCAAATCACTTGAGAGCTTTTTAAGAAAAAATCTAAATGAGGTAAAATTATCATTATTTTCAGACTTGACATACCTATTGTTTATGTTATCTGATGTCCCCAATGTATTAAATGAACATTATTTAATATCATTACTGCACCTTTCTGCATAGTAGCCAGTTCCCCCCATACAAGATAGCAAGGGTATATATTTCTGTAGATATAGAAAACTTGTAAAAGAATTGAAAGCTTTTGTTTCTTGTACTGGACTTAACCATAAAGACAAGACTTTTGTGGCATTTTTTGCCTTCTCTGTCTCTTTCTCTCTTTCTCTCACCAATGAGAACAGTAGTGGGATCTGCCTTAAGATCCTGTCTAGAAAGGCACTGTACATGTGGATAGCCAAAGTGCATCAGGCTTGTGTCCTCGCTGCCTGCCTAGACACAATTTAGAGGTGGTGCCTAGAGGTGCCTAAAGCAATACCAGAGCAATCCCAACCAGCCTGGTGTACCCTATACAAGCTACTCATCACCAAGAGACCTGGCAACCTCCAGGGGCAGCTGCTGCATGGAGCCATGGCTATGGGCACTTTTGTCTGCCAGTTGGACCCAGTGACATTAGCAGCATGCCCTCTCTGCATGGAAGAGGTGAAGAGGAGTCTTCCACACTTCTCTGGATGGCCCCCTGCTGCAGCCACTCTTTGCTGCCCTCAGTACCCTCTTTGGGTACTGGCCTCGGACTTTTTGCTGGTCTTGGACTTCTTCAAGACTGTGTTTATCTTCTCTGTCCTGTACCAGGTGGCCAAGGGGAGCATAACCTGCCTGACCAACTTTCTGGTGGGCCAGGCCAAGGTGGCAATTATGAAATGCCACAGAAACTGGCTGGCAGAGGTCTGATCCAGTGATGACTTCCAAATCTTCCACTTTCTGGTCCAGGTGTGTGTCACACTTGAATTTGGGCATTTCACCTGCAACAAAATATCAACCAGTTTGTGGAAGAGGGACAGCTGGTTCTACTCCTATAACCCCAATGGGGAGGGTGTTACAATCTCTGGTAACATGGTGACATGGTGTTTTTTGTTGCTAACATATATTTTATGCTCAGACCCTGGGAGGACCATGCACCCTTGCACTCTATTATACAAATATTAAAAACAAATGGACAGAGTTTTGAAAAAGTCGCTTAGGGAATAAATGGATTTCTGTCCTATTTATTGTATAAATAGGTCTTCCTCTTTGCAAGATGTTCAGTGATTTCTCTGCCTTGCATGATTAACAATTTATAATCTAAACACTGCAAGTTGTGAAATGCTCCTCCCCTGTGGTAATAGGGGCCACATACCCTAAATACTATGGAGAAAGAGCATGTTGTAATAATCAGAAACATTTAAATGCCAGAGGGCATCTTAAAATGTATAGTGAGAGACTTCTTACCTGGTAGCAGTAATGAAGCAGCATATCTAGGATAGATTTGAACCCAGAGGATGGCACAGTTCTCAGTGAAGCAAGTATAGTATAGAGTACACAATAAAAGAGGATTACTTTTTAGATAATACCTTGGCAGGCAAAGTTCTTTGGGTAGATGTGATATCTTTTATTGGACCAACTGAGTAGTTGGGAAAAAGTTCTTAGCAAATTTTCGGGCGCAGTCACCCTCACTCAGACATAGGGAGTCTTTGCTGTTCTGAGACTCCAAGGAATGAGAGAAGCTAAAAGTATGGTAGGATGTCAGTGAAAATGTAAATAGGTAGAGATAAGCAAGACAAAAGGAAAAGCAGGGAAGGGAGAGGGAAAAGAGCAGGAAGGGTGGAAAAAGTCAGGGAGACAACAGTGATAAAATACAGGCGGAAAAGAAGCAGTCTGTGAAAAGGGGAATAGCTGGAGACCAGGAAAGCAGAAATGAGAGAAACTAAAAATGTGACAGGATGTCAATGAAAATATAAAAGGGTAGAAGTAGGAAAACAGGTTAAGCAGGGGAGGGAGGAGGAAGAAAACAGGGTACAAAAAAGGCCAAAGGGAAAAACACTACAGTGGTAATAATACAAGGTAAAAAAGAGGCTAGCAATACCTTGTATTATTACCATTGTATCAGACCAGCCTGACGAAGGGTAATTGCACCTGAAAGCTTGCTAAGAACTTTTTTCTAACTACTCAGTTGATTTAATAGAAGATATCACATCTACCCAAAGAACCTTACCTGCCTATGTCCTTAGACCAACACAGCTACAACCAAACACCCTAGATAATACCTTTGCATGTAGACAAAGATGCACATTTCTAGCAGTCAAAACAGCCCCAAGACCTTTAGCTTGTTTCCTGTAATATCTTTATTCACATAAAGCTTTTATTTCTAAAAAGCTGCAGTTCATGGCAGTGTCAGTATAATTTTAAAAAAAAATTAGACTAGGATAGACTGAGTAGTTTTCCAGAAGACAAAGGATATAGTGTTAGGATGGAAAGACAGTGGGCTGAATGACACATCATTGCTTTGAGTAACTTCTCAGATTCTGTAGGTTGGCTCTAGTAACAAAATAAAAAAGAATATTGATCCTTGGCATCACCAGACCAAACACGAAGCTGTACCTATTTACACCAGTGGAGAACTTGGCCTCCAAAATCAGTTGTTTTATCCATGTAATTAATTTATTTAATCAACCCCAGACAAGAACTGGGTCAGTTTAACAACTGAATTGGATGTCAATGTTTTGAATAAAAATAATTGTTTTGAATTAAAACCCATCTCATTAAATTAGGTCTGTTTATTGAATGCTCTGCCAAACAAGCGGACAACAGGATGCTTGACAGCAACACCAAAAGATTGGCAGCTTAATTGCCTTTTTAAACCATCAAGGAGTTCAGTGCCATTACTTTCTATAGGAATGTTTATGCAAACAAATGATGTGACACTAAACTTCGTAAAGTGCCCTTTCAGGGGGAAAAAAACCCATTCCCCTCCTTTTCTGCATTAATCTAAATAGCAGTTTGATCCACATTTCTCTTCCTAATTGGCATAATTAGCATATGTGTGGAAAAGAATATGTTCCATTAGCAGGCAAAGGTAAGTGAACAATAAAACCCGCATACACATTTTCTATAAGTTGCTCCAGTAAGAAGTGCATTCTCTTTTAATGTTCTCAACTACTCCAGTTTTGCGGGGGGAAGGGTTTTGTTGGTTTTTTTTAACTGAGTATCTCTACCAGTTCCATTAAGTTCAATCCCAGAGTTTTATAGCAATGTCACTGAGGAGACAATCCAATTCATAATGTTCTAATTCTTATAACTTTCCTATGGTCATTAGAATATTATTTTGGGCTCAGCATTCATTGTCACAAAAGTTCTATCAATTATTGTCAATGAATGTTATCAAGAAGACATTAAGACAATGGACTTCTGTGCCGCAATACCATTTTTGGTCTGACCACAAAACACAAAATAATACATTGATATGGCTTTGGTATAAAAGACTGAGTTTACACTAAGGGCTGTGTAAATACAGTGTAGCCCTTCCAAAGTCTGAGGTTCTGTGATTTACTTTAGTGCCTTAAAAGTTGGCTTCTGACAAGTCTGTTCCCAAGAGTGGATTCAACAGCCTTGAGTTAAGATTGTAGATGCCTTGTACAGTACATGAATAGAATTAAAGTGTGCCTGCATAATGCAGGGTCATGCAGACCCTGCATTATGCAGGGTCTCTGGTATCTCCTATATGCAGACTCTCTGGTCTCTCCTATATGGTATCACCTGGTCCTGTTTCAGGACCAGGTAAGGTCTAGGTTTGCTAGTGCAGTCTGGTACTGGGGCTAATAAACTCCACTAATGTCTAAACTGCTTCTTGTTCTAAAACTAGCTCAAGTAGAGCTAGCATAGTGATCTCTACACAGTATTGCCTTGTGCTGTATAGACATACTCTTAAGGGCCTCAGAAAACTGGATTTAAAACAGCTTGCTTACTGAACAGGGAGCTGCCTACAGCTAACCAAAAGGAAATTGAGCGCAGAGGTGTATCACAAACCCTGCCCCTTTCCAAAGCTGACAAAGTTTGGTGAAGGAACACCTCTGTCTACTTGCCCAGGAAGTGAGACATCTCAGTTTAATATCTACTTCAGTCTGAAGGGGAGGTTAAGATCCACATCTCCTCTTTCATTTCAGTCTGCTGTGGTGGTAGCTTTCTGAGCAAAATGGTGGGATTCAGTGCATCTTATCCCAATCAATATATTTGAAGAAAATGTCCCAACTTCTTCCACAGTATATGTCCCTGTAGGATGGTAATCTCATAAGATGCCATGATCCTGTGACACCATAGCTTTTTTAGGCACAGACAGTGGTGGTAGGTGATTCATCCTGAGGGGGATGGAGGGTACCATCTGCCAGCTGGATCCCTTTGCAGAGGAGTGCCATCTGCTGCCTTCTGGGGGCCTGTATCTGGGATGTGATGAAGAGGATTACAAAATTCATCCAGCCCTCTGACCACTACCCCATGCTGCTTATCCATGGGGGCATGTATGATATGGCAAGGAACAGCCCTGGGCGAGTCATGAGTGACTACAGGGCTCTGGGGGCATGGGCTCAAGGGCTTGGGGGTGCAGGTGATTTTCTCTTCTGTTCTCCCAGTCAGGGGTCAGGGGGTTCTGGAGGGACAATTGTATTTAGAAAGTCAACTGGAGTCTCAGGAGATGGTGCCACAGCGACGGTTTCAGATTTTGTGATCATGTAATGCTGTTCTGGGATAGAGGCTTGTTGGGAAGAGATGGGATGGTCAGTTTGACATCGATACTGGGGAAAATTTTGGAAAAAATTATCAATAAACCCATTTGTGAGAGACTGGCAGAAAGCTGAAGGATAGCCAACAGGGTTTCATTGTGGGCAGGTTGTATCTGACCAACTTTGTTTCCTTCTATGATAAAGTAATGAACTGCTTAGATGTGGAAGATGCAGTTAATATCATATACTTGAATCTTAAAAAGGCCTTCAATATGGTCTCCCATGATACTCATAAAAATACTGGGGGATTGTGGGCTGGTAGAGTCCATTGTCAGGTGGGTTAGTAACTGGGTTGGGTTCAAACTCGGAGAGTTTTAGTGGACAGATCTGTATTGTCTTGCAGGGAGGTGCCCCATGGTGAACCACAGGGTTCGCTTCTTGTCCCAATGTTGTTCAACATCTTTATCAATAATTTAGATGAGGATGTGGAAAACACGTTGGCCAGTTTTGTAGATGATACTATGTTATGGGAAAAGCAGTCAAGCTAGGGACTGAATGTGAATCCAAGTGGACCTGGACAAGCTGGAAAGGTGGGTGGAGTGGAACCAGATGCAGTTCAATAGGGATAAATACAGAGTGATTAATTTGGGAAGAAGTAACCAGCGACATGAATATAGAGGGATGGGTGGTCAATTAACAGTTCTAGCTCAGGTCATGTCAACCACAGTAGAAATAACTAAGGCTATCTAAGGGAACCCACACCTATGACAGCCCTGGGAAAGGTCCCATCCCATCACATAAGGAAACCTAGGGCTTCCCATGGCAGACTCAACTGCCTGTACACAAATGCCAGGAGCTTGGGAAACAAGCAAGAGGAACTGTCCCTTCTTTTGTGTGATACAGGTTACAATCTCATAGGGATAACAGACCTGGTGCTACTCCATCTACAACTGGTCTGTTGGTATAGAAGGCTATACCTTGTACAGGAGGGACCGTGTTGGAAAGAGGGGTGGGGGTGTATCTCTCTACATCAAGAAGCAGTACACTTCCCTCCAAACTGAGTTCACTAACTCATGAAGGGCATGTTGAGACCCTCTGGGTGAAAATATGGGGAGAGCATGGAGGAGATATACTCATAGAAGTGTATTATAGACCTCTCCACCAAGAAAAAGAACTAGACTGTGACTTCAATAGAGAACTGGCTGAGGCCACACGCATGCTGAGGCTACATGATTGTTATGGGGGACTTCAACTTCCCTGACATCTTGTGGGAAGAGTACATGGCCAAATCTGACCAGTTGCATAGCTTTCTTGCCTGCATTGATGACCTCTACCTAACGCAAGAGGTCTATGGGGCTGACTAGGGGAGAGGCACTGCTGGATCTGGTTCTGGCCAAAGGGGATGATCTGGTGAGTGATCTGAGGATCAAGGGGAAGCTTGGTGACAGTGACCATGAACTGATCACTTTCTCTGTCCAATGTAGGGTGGACAAATCCCTCAGTAAAACAGAAATCCTCAAATTTGGGAAGGCTGACTTTCACAAATTCATGAGATTGGTCAGTCAGGCACTAGGAGGCCATGCCCCCTTAGAAAGGGGAGTCCATGAGGAATGGTTATTCCTTAAGAATGCAATTTTCAAAGCACAAGGGAAGTCCATCCCGTCTCACAAGAAATGTAGTCAGTGGGCAGGGAAGCCCCCTTGGCTAAGCAGGGAACTGTTGGGCCTCCTGAAATTTAAAAGAGAAACCTACACCAGATGGGAAACAGGAAGCATCACCAAGGGGGACTACTCAGCACTAGTCCACACATGTAAAGAGCAGTCCAGAAAAGCTAGGGCAGAAACCAAACTCAGGCTAGCCACAGAAATCAAGGACAACAAAAAGTCCTTCTTCAGATATGCAGGAAATTGGAGAAGCAAAGGCAACATTGGACCCCTGTGAGATCAAATGGGGCAGCTGATGTCTGACACCCAAGAAAAGGCCAGTCTCCTAAATGATTACTTTGTGTCAGTTTTCCACCCATCCAAGTGGGTCATGCTGTCAAACAGGACGCAAAATGCCAGGGTGTGGGAGATGGGCCCACAATTAACATAGATCAGGTGAGGGAACATCTTGAGAGACTAGACATCCATAAGTCCACGGGCCCAGATGCAATGCATCCAAGATTCTTGAAGGAGCTGGCGAACATCATAGCTTACCATATGGTGAAGATATTTGAAAATTTTTGCACTCAGGAGAGGTTCTGGAAGACTGGAAAAGAGCCAATGTGGTTCCAATCTTCAAGAAAGGAAGGAAGGAAGATCCAGGGAATTACAGGCCAATCAGTCTGATGTCCACCCCTGGAAAGATCCTGGAGAAAATTATTAAGGGATCCATTAGCAACAGGCTAACAGAAGGCAACCTTTTGAATGCCAGCTAACATGGCTTTGTTACTGGCAGGTCTTGGCTGACCAACCTCATCTCCTTCTGTGACCAGGTGACACATTGCCTGGATAAGGGATGTGCAGGCAGGGAGCGATTCGGGCCCTTTTTCACGCCGTGCGGGCTATGGCCATCAGCCCGGGCACGCTGGGTCGGAGAAAACAGGCGACACGCTAGAATTAGTCACGGACGCGTAATGGTTGATTTAAGATTATTTACTTACACCGAAGATGGTCGCGGTGCAGGCAGGAAAACTTGCTTGAGTTGCAGTTACAGATAGAAAAGAAGAGAGGCGGACTAGAGTTCCTTCCCGTGAACATTCTTCTAGCCCATC
>NW_005843308.1:117372-120756 GCF_000455745.1 Alligator sinensis
CTTTTTAGCGCGCAAAAAACCCAACCCCACGCCGCCACGTGTGAATAATTTCACGCAAGCCAATAATGGGGTTCGAATTATAATACAAATGGCGGGAACTCTTTGCAACGTGCATTTCTGTGCTGCAACAAAGAAATGCACCCTACAAAGAAAGCTACTGGTGGTGGGAATTCTTTTGCACCGGGGCTTTCCTCTGCAGCAGAAAACTCCACCGTGCAAAGAAGTTACAATTTAGCGGGAACAATTTAGCAGTGCCGAAGCACCCACAAAACAAAAATCACACCCTTGTGTTGTGACAAGGGAGACAAGGTTGATGTCATATATCTGGATTGCAAGAAAGCCTTTGACTTAGTCTCCCATGATGTTCTCATGGTTAAGCTGTGGAGCTGCGGCCTTAACTGTCTTATGGTCCAGTGACTGGGAAACTGGCTCTGGGGTCATACCCAAAGAGTACGAATTGTTGGGAGCAAATCAACATAATGCAAAGTGACCAGTGGTATCCCTCAGGGCTCAGTACTCTTTAACATTTTCATTAATGATCTGAATTTGGGCATCAGAAGCAGACTAGCAAAGTTCACGAACAACACTAAACTATAGGGGAAGGCAGCCACACTGGAAGACAGGCTGGGGATACAGGCTGACCTGGACACACTCACAAGGTGAGCAGACCAAAACCTGATAGCCTTCAATGTAGAGAAGTGTGCAGTGCTCCACCTTGGGAAGAAAAACCAGCAGCATATTTATAGGCTTGGCAGTGCTACGCTCGCTAGCAACATGACTGAAAGAGACTTGGGGGTCTTGATTGACCACAAGATGAACATGAGCCATGAATGAGATGCCGTAGCTGGCAAAGCAAACCAAACTCTGGCATCCATCCACCAATGCATCCCAAGCAAAACCAAGGATGTCATCCTCCTGCTTTAGTCGGCTTTAGTGAGGCCACAGCAGGAGTACTGCATCCAGTTTTGAGCCCCCACTTCAGGATGGATGTGGATAAGCTTGAGAGAGTTCAAAGGAGAGCCACCCATATGATCAAATGCCAAGGCTTACAAGGAGAGGCTGGGGGACTTGGGATTCTTCAGCCTGGAGAAGAGAAGGCTGAGGGGGTAGTTGGCAGCAGCCTACAGGTATATAAGGCGTGCACACCAGGACCTGGGAGAACAGTTGTTCACCTGGGCTCCCCAAGGAATAACAAGGTCTAACAGCCACAAACTCCTGGAGGGCTGATTTAGACTGGACATAAGACTGGACATTTATTGGCCCTAGCCAGCAATGCGACACAGTTGCCACTAGGGCCAATAAAACTCTGGCATGCATCAATCAATGCATCTCCAGTAAATCCAAAGAAGTGATTCTCCCGCTTTACTCAACTTTGGTGTGGCCGTAACTGGAATATTGCGTCGAGTTCTGGGTGCTGCACTTCAACAAGGATGTGCTAAAACTTGAGAGGGTCCAGAGAAAGGCCACCCATACGATCAGGGACTTGCATGGCAAGCCATATGAGGAGAGACTGAGGGATCTCAGACTCTTCAGCCTAAAGAAAAGAAGGCTGAGAGGGGACCTGATTGCGGCTTACCGCTATATCAGAGGCGTACATCATGGGCTTGGTGAACAACTGTTTACCAGGGCGCCTGGGGGAAAACTAGAAATACGGGCCACAAATTCCTGGAAAATAGTTTCAGACTGGAAATTCAGAAAAAATTCTTTACAACCAGGGTGTCCAGACTATGGAACAAGCTCCCCCCAGAGGTGGTGCAATCATCTAGAGGTCTTCAAGAGGAGACTGGACAGTCACCTGGCTGTGGTCATGCAGGGGGCTGGACCTGATGATCCTTCAGGGTCCCTTCCAGCTAAATGATTCTATGAAAAACTTATTTACAGTCCGTGTGTCCAGGGTCTGGAACAGACTCCCCCCCCGAGATGGTGCAAGCACCTACTGGATAGACTTCCTGCCTATGGCAGGGGGGTTGGACTCAATGATCTCGTGAGGTCCCTTTCAGCCCTTAATGTCTATGAAATCTAGGTTAGGAGGAGATGTCCTGGTCATCTCGATGGACAAAAGTGACCTTGGAATTATGGTTGATCACAGAATGAACATGAGCCACCAGTGCGACATTGCAGTCAACGGAGCTAATAGCATACTGGGATGCATTAGCCAATGCATTACGAGTAGGGCTAAGGAAGTGATACTTCCTCTCTACTCAGCACTGGTGAGACCCCAGCTGGGGTACTGTGTTCAGTTCTATGTGCCACCCTCCAAAAAAGATGTGGAGAATCTTGAAAGCGCCCAGAGAAGGGCCACAAGAATGATTAAGGGCCTGGAGGACAAACCTTATGAGGAAAGACTAATGGTTCTGGGACTGTTCAGCCTGGGGAAGGGAAGACTGAGGGGGACTTGCTGGCCATCTATAAGTACGTAAGGGGTGAATATCAGGAGCTGGGAGAAAAACTGTTCACTAGGGTGCCCCAGGGCAGGACAAGGAGTAATGACCATAAACTGTTAGAGGATGGTTTCAGGTTGGATATAAGGAAGAACTTATTTATGGTAAGGGTAACCAGAATCTGGAATAGACTTCCCAAGGAGGTGGTACAGTCCCCAACCTCAGAAGTCTTCAAGAGGTGACTGGACAGACACCTTGCTGGGATCATTTGATCTCAGCTGTATTCCTGCCCTGAGCATGGGCTCGACGATCTTTCAGGGTCCCTTCCGGTCCTTAATTTCTATGTTTCTATGACAACAGTGCAGCTTCCTGGTTTAACTCATAGCACTTCACAGAAAGCACCATGTGTTAGACAGACCCTCCTGGCCCAACAAACATTAGTTGTTGAGTCAGGTGGGTGGGAGATCAAGCTCCAATTTGGAACCAATCCAGTGACAGAGGATGCTTGTCTGCAGTCGCTTTTCCTAGCCCTGCTTCCCCTCTCCCATCCCTGGTGCTATCTCAGGATGGGAGAGGGAGAATGCAGGGGAGGGAGGTCTGTTCTAGGGCTTGCCCAGCTGTGCTAGAAGAAGGGGCAGGTGGATTAGAACCCACCCTCATCCCCCACCTGAGGTGAGGGTCTCCAATTCACCTGTCCCCCTCCAGTGCAGCTGGGCAAACCTCAGATCAGATCACCCTCCCCTGCCTTCTCTCCCTTCTGTCCTGAGACAGCACTGGGGATAAGGCTGGGCTGCTTAAGCCTAGCTGCCAAAGCAGACAGAAGTTAATGAAGGCGCTTCGCTTTGGAATGCCTTTGTTTGAACCCTCATATAATAAGGGCTAATTTGTCATGTGATTGGAGTGCTCTGCAGCCACGGATTTCTGTTTGGGCATGGCTAGAGACAACTTTCAAGGGGTTGATTGTGTGACAAATGTAATTTCTGTCTGTGCCTTTTATGATCCC
>NW_005843308.1:120766-152902 GCF_000455745.1 Alligator sinensis
GAGATGCAGAGCCTTGTTTGCATGAAGTAACAGTCAACACTATTTTTTTGGCTGCATACATTCTAATTCTGCATTTCCCCAGTGACTTCAACATCATTTGCAGGCAATCCTGTTTTTAGTTTGTTTTCATAAAATGTCAGCATGTGGCAATTGATGTTTCATTGGTGCAATTTCCTAATTTGGCAGTACTGAATACAGTTCAGAGGTTGACATTGCAGCCTCTTGCAGTAGCTGCTTTTAAGGTTCGGACACTTTCTCCACAAACAAATGAATTCATGGGAACAAGCAATTTAATAAGCCAAACCAATAATTTGTTAAGAACTGCTTAAGGTCATGATCACCAAACAGTACCCTGTTGTCAGCCCTGAGTAACTTGACAGGTATTTGTAAGAAACCTGCTTTTATCGTAGGTTGGATTTCATGTTGTTACATAAGAAAAGTTTGTTTCAAAAATCCCTGTCTAGATTCTCTGTTTGGGAAGCTCAGTCCTTAAAGGTACAATCTCCAGTGCCACAATATCAATAAAAAGACACTAATGCAAAACTGGCATGGCATCTAAATCTGGCTTCATGGAGTTTCAGTGGTGTGAAAATGCACTGATTCGGATCCTTCTTATATCACCAAAGATAGCTACGCAAATATCCTAGCACAAATGGAAAGGAAAATCTGTCTAGAATGGACATATCTGTGTCAATGATCAGTTGTGTGGTGAAAGGGGTGTGTGGAGGAGGGACGACCAAGACACCAGCCTTGGTCTCCTACCCTGGGTGGGGATTGCCAAAGTAGCAACAGCTGTACTCTGGGACTGGCCACCACCATGTCGTGAAGTAAGTCAGATAGATTGTGTTCACATGGATGCTGTTTTCTGTACATTATACATTTCAGGATTTGGATTTGGGTTTCTTATGTACTCCAGACTCGAGTTTGACCTTGCTTGAAAATGAGACTTAGTATATACTGTCGCAGGGGTACAAACATGAGGGGGCAAGGAGCCCCACCCATCAGGAAACCCGGAACAAGGGAAACACAACCCCTAAAGAAGAACCCTGAAAAGGAGGAAAACTTACCCCTTTTAGAACACTGACGATCCAGAGAGACAAGAGGAAGACCCGCACACTTCATCAGCCGTGCTTATCTGCAGCTGGAGCCAGGTGATGTCAATGGGAGAGCGGGAGGATCAGACGTGGAGACAGAGGTCAGCACACATGGGACCAGGGGGAGCGCCCTGCACCAGTGGTGAGCGGCACGGGAATGTGGGATCTGAGGTGGCTCAGTGAGAAGCCACCGAAGAACCCAGCTAGGACAAGAAGAGGCAGCCAGAATCTGTGGCTTAAAAAAAAAAGGGGGGGGTGAGAGAAGATCCGGGACTGACACCACTGGAGGGCAAGCTGCACAAAAGATCTTGGGCTCATCTTGAGGGCTGGCGTATGGACAGGGGCACAGGGGAGGTGGAGCCTTGCATACATCTGCCGGGAAACATGACAATCCCGGAGGTCCCCTCAACGGGAATCCCCACCACTGAAGAACCATTCAAAGACGTGGCAGGCGAGTTTGGGGGTTCCCCCAAGAGTGACCAAGGGGCTTCTCCAGGATTACATGGGACCTCATTGCACCCAAAACCAGGTGTACATGCTAGAGTGGTGCGGGAGTGGATAATTGAACTGAGAAAGGCACAAAGTGATGCATTGCCCAGGAAGCTGTAGAGAGACCCGGGTATTAAAGGCTACGACATCATGCAACTGACTGCTATGGTCTCTCTAGATGTCCTTGGACAAACCCTACAAGTCCTGACCCAGATCTTGGACGCCCAGCAGCAAATGATGGACCGGCAGGAGTATGTGGGACCTCATCGTGCCCAAAACCAGGCGCACGTGCTAGAGCGGCACGGGAGCGGATAATCGAACTGAGACGGGCACATATACCTGTTGGTTTTTCTTAACTCTGACTTGAATTAGCAGTAAAGAAACAAGTTACAACTTTCATATAAATTAATCCCCTCCAGTTGTTTCTTCCTATGCACAAAGTAGAAGATAATAAGTGACTGAAGATGAATGATGCCAAGAACTTTAAGTAGTTGCCTATTATAAGGGATTTTTAGGGAGGAAAAAGCTGGTCAGCTATCATTAATTAATAACTTGAGCCAGAGTGCTACTTAATTAACAGCATCAGTATGCAAAGGATTCCTGAAACCTTTCTCATTATCAGTCTATTTTAGGAGTGATTTCCTAGCACTTACCATGGTAAGTAGAATGTGTTGTAATTTAAAACGGCTTCATTTAACAGAATCTTATTCCATGGGGAAATTTTAAAAGAAGAGGGGAGGGGGTACAAGAAGTGAGTGTAGGCCGTGTGCTAAAACCAATTGCAAAATCAAGCTGATGGCACAAAGTAGCATGGGAGGGATATGAAGTGAGTTACAGTCTATAATAAAAGCACCAAATCAAGTTATTACATTTCTCCCAGCACAGAAATTTGCATGGGTTAAATTCTTATATATTTGGCAAAAGAGAGAAGCTAACCTAATTTCTACCCAGTGCATCCCAGCATCCTTTCTTCAGGAAGGTATGAAACCAGAAGAGCAAAGCATTAAGATTCTTATAACAGGATAGCAAGTTCAAACCCAACTAGAATCTCACTTAATGAAATCATTGTTTTTTTTCCTAATACACCTGCTGCTTCTTGCTTGTGCTATTTCTAAATTGCATTTTGTAGAGCAACAAAGGTCAACAAAATGCTTTTACATGACAGAACTTTCCAGTCTAAAAAGTGATATAGCTAGTATGCATAAGTGTAGAGGGTCATTAAAAGAAAAGGGATTAAAAAAATTATCAAAGGACATTAAAGGAGAATATTATAGACATATGTCTTTCAGATAATGATGTGTCCTTACCTGTTTGTCAGTTGGTCCCATATAAATCCAAAGTCAAATAGCTAATTATGATTCATTTCAGGCTAACAATGAGCAAGAAAGATCTTGCTAAAATAACACTAGTTTTTAAAATGTTTTTGAATGACTCTAGTCATGCAAAGATAAATGACCTGATTCTGTCACCTTTACTCATAGTAAGCAGCACCATATTTCCCTAGGTAAATTCCACAGAAGTTAACTGAACCTTTATATGCAAGGTAGAAAAATTACATAAATATAACTGTCTTTGCCACTTATCCACATAATATGGCCCTGGAGCACCAATAACAGGACCTTGACACTTACGTTTTTGGTCACTTTTGTAAGCCTAGTGTTGCAGTACCTGCTGCTAACAGAAGATATTAGTACTTTTCTCAAGACAGGATTAAGAAGATGTTCTATAACATGCTACTGAAATAGGTGCCAGTGCTGTACCCTTTTGCCATTGAGCCCTATGAGGAGTGGAGTGAATTATGTCTTCAGGATCAGAATCTTCATGACTTAAGAAAATTGCAGCATGGTAAATTCCAGCTTACCTATGTATAATCTCTCATATGTTTTTCAATTGAAAAGTAATTATTCTCATCTCCTTGTACACTGCCATGTAATGTGTGTCAGATACCGAATTATTGCCAGGTTTCCATCCCAGGGAAGGTGCCATCCATGTGTAGATACAATGATCCTTTTACAAATAAATAAAATACTAGCTTGTCTTATAAAGTTGCCCTGAGAGGGTACATCTACACAAGATGTTACAGTGCTGTAGCAGCTGTTGGCAAAATCCTTGATGCCACCACTGTGTTGCCGCTCTCTTGTTATAGTGCTCTCTTGTTATAGTGCATTGCTATGGCAAGGTAGCAGCCAAAAATAACTGTGCACAGCCAGCACAGTGCAGTACTGGTTTTTACTGCACTGTATTTTAGGAAGTACTAAATGATGGCACAGTAACAAAGGCTTGATATAGCCATGTGTAGATGTGCCCAAAGAGTTCATAAATCCACGTCTCCCAGCACTCCAGGTCTGAAAATAGTCAGAGAACTCATTTCAAGCCTCCTGAGTACTCTTTAGATTAAAAAAAAATATGGGTACTCTAGAACCCAAAGTGTCCCTAGCAGTCTCGTAAATCACAGTTTTCCCTCCCTCTATCTGACCAACATATTTACTGACCTCTGACCACCTACAACTTGGGAATGGAGTAAGAGTAAATCTTCACCTGATTTTAACGGCTTCTGCCAGTAGTCTCTGACCATGCCACTTGAGTCATTCCTTCTCTGTCTGCCCTATATAGGCCCAATGGCTTGGGATGAACTTTGTTTCAACTGTAGAGTTTATATTTGGACCCCTTCTAGTACAGTCCAGAGGGGAGGAAAATGGTATTTATGTGATATTTAAAAAGTCTTACGCAGTGTTTATAAAGAAGGAAGGGATTAGGTAGGGAAAAACCATTCAAATCTTGACATGTATTTTTCAGGGGTTTTGTAGTGGTTTTGAGGAGTTTTGTGGCATTTCCTAATCTAAGAAGTGTCACCTCAGACAAGTAGCTGGATTAGCTGAATGAGACAAAGATGGCTTCATTTATCTGATTAACACTGTAGTTGAAGTCCCCTGCCCTCTACCCATCTCTCTTCCCCACCCCTTCCCCCAACCTCTACAAGAGAAGAGCTTGTTGACATTTTCTGAATTGTAGTTTTTTCAGTGGAATAAAATGAGTCTTTCATGAAAATGTGGAAAGACTACTTGTGGTCTGTTTTGATCAGTTTTACCCCAAAGCCCTTACTTATGTAGTCCCAAAAGGCTCTACTCTTTCCTCTGTTTGAGCTGATGCAAGGATTTCTTAGGGTGATATCATTTTTCTATCAACAGTGTAGTTGGGATAGAGTTAGACAAGCTTTTAAATGCGAGATGTTCTTCATTATTTTTATTGTAGTCAGCATTTATATGCAACCAGTCGGGGAGAGGGGTTGGAGAATGAACAGCATAAACAGAAATGGCAGCAATATTTCAGATGACACCCAGTTCTATTTAATACATAAATAACAATGTTTCTTAGCTATTCTAGGAGTTGGGTACTGCTGGCAAATGGATGAAAAGCAGCTTGCTGTGCCTGAACTATGACAGGACTGAGATAATGCTGGTGGCAAAAAAACCCAAACTTCCAAGAACTGGCCATCTCTACTATTATTCCTCATCTGAGGATCTCTCTTTTCAGCTTTCTCTACCTTAGTGCTCACCTAATCCCTGCACTCCTTAGTCCTCAAACAGGCTTCACTACAATAGGTGTTATTCTTTATCTAACACTGCAGGAAATACTATTTCTCCTGCCTATGGGATTCAGACTTAGTCTGTGATCTGTGTTTTGTGGATCAGGCTTCCTCTATTCTGTCCTTTCTGTGACTTGGAAGGTATCTGCTGACCAGTAGTCCAGGAAATAGCAACAGGATGCTGAAAGCACATCATCCCAACACTCTGCTCTCTTTTTCTGTCCCTGTTTTATTAATAAAACGTCATATTTAAAGGTTTTGTCCTATCTTCAAAGGCCCCTGTGGGGACTGACCCAGACTATATTAAAGATGTCCCCAATGATTTGCCCCTCCCCTCTACCTGTACCCCTGCTTCCACAAGAGAAGAGTTCATGCACTTCCACAGCATTGATATTTCACTGAAACAATGGGCCTGTCAGCCTCAAGACTGATACTGGATACAGCAGAATAAACTTCCTCAGTGGCTGGACCGTGAATCTTGGACCCTTGTCTAGAAAAGATAAGAATTAACTTGAATGTTAGATCTCTTAAAGTACATGCAAAACCTACTTCTGCTTCTTCATCTATGCTTAATGAAAGTTCATTCCCCAGGTGAAGCTTGAAGGGAGAGAAAATATTTTTGAATATACAATGGTTTTGGGGAGGTACCTGGATATAATGGTGCTGATTACTGGAACAGATAGCAATAGAGAACTGAAAATACTTAAGTAACATAACTTAAGTGACTTTGGTAAAGTCAAAGGTCTTAAAGGTGAGCACTGTATTTACCTTCACAAAAATGTATGCCTAGCAGAAAGAAATCCTGCCAAGTCTGGTGTGTTCTGGTCAGTTAGCTAGAGTTATTTATTTGGTACCTGGCTGACATACCTTTATGTCTGAATAACTTGACATGCTGAGTTCTCTGTAAGAACAAAAGAAGGTATAGAGAAGGGCAACTTGTATGATTAGTGGTATGGAGAGGCTTCCATATGAGACAACTGGGATTAGAAAAGAGACGCTTGATGGGGGGTGGGGGGATGATAAGGGTTTACAAAATACTAAATGGTGAAGAGAAAGTAAATTGGAACTTATTATTTACCATCTCTCACAATACAAAAACTATGGATCATAAAATGAAATTAATGGGTAGTTAGTTTAAAACTAATATAAGAAAGTTTTGGGTGGGGTTTCACATACCATGTATTTAAAACATGAAAATCATTGCCACCAGATGTTGTAGAAGCTGACACTTTATCCAGATTTTTAAAAAGTGATTTGACACATTTTTGAAGGGAAGGTATATCAGTAGCTATTGAGTATGGAGTAGGGGGTACAGCCTTTGAATTGGAAATTCCTAGACCTTAACTGATGGAAGTTGCAAGCGATAAAGAAACAGTGGAAAAAGCCCTGGCCATACCATGTTCATTCTCCTTTTCAGCATCTACTCTGTGCCACTGTGACATGCAAAGATATTGGGCAAGATGGTTCTATAGTCTGATCAAGTAAATGCCAGTTCTTTATGTTCTTATGTTTACTATATTTATCCTCTCAACATTCCTGCAAGATTGGGTGGTGCTTCAAGAAGAGGATCCGAGGCACACAAATATGAAATGGCTTTCCCAAGTTCACATAATATCAGTACGTGTTTCATATATAATTGAAGTGAAATGACTAGCTTAATGTTATATTTTACATGTGAGGCAGGAAAGTAATTAGAGCTATCTTGAGACTTGGAATTTTTAAGTTGCATTTTGTTTTTACCTTTTTTACATATTGAGCAGGTTTTATATTTTTCTCTCTCTCTCTCATTAAAAATTTAAGAAAAGGGACATTGAAGTGGAGAAAGTTTACTGTTTCCTCTTTAAAAAAATTGTTTGATAAATGATCCTCACTGTCAGGATACCATATGACATGTTTATTGCAACGTGAGTTATTTCTTTACAATACTGAAGAATATTTAAGTTTGCAGGACTTCCTAATGGATGTGTTTCTTCCAGATGCTGTCTATTTGAAAAGTAGCAGCTGCAAAGGTCACCATGGCTTTTTCATTGAATAGGAGAGAAAATGGGCAAATAAAATTGGTTAGTTTGACATATCAATAACTACTTCCTAAGGGTTGCAATATATTCTGTTGAACTATGTTTTCTAATAGGATTTTAAAAAATCTCCTATATGCTTTAGCAGTTGGAATATTTAGTTCCTGACTGTGCTACTTGCTTTTGAAATAAATAATGATCATGTGGTGATCTGGAAATCTAGAAACACCTGCATAGTATTTTGCCAAAACAAAATGCTAACTAAGGGTACCTGCAGATATTACACTTACTAAGCTTAGGTCTATGTGGGCGTGTCTTCATGAGACGCTATGTTGAGCAACACGCTACGGCGACGTAGCATCGGCGGGCAAAAACTGTGATGCAGCAACTATGTCACTGTACTGACATGCTCCCTCACTATAACGCATTGCTACAGAGACATAGTGGATAAAATAACTGTGCGCTACCAGGACAGTGCAGTAACAGCTGTTACTACACTGCCATTTAGTACTTCCACCTGAGGAGGCAAAATAAGTTAGATTAGGGATGCTCAATCTGCCGAATAGCTGTACAGGGATGCCCAATCTGTCAAACAGCTGGACACGTTTGGAGTGCAGCCCTGCATTTGGGAAAGCCCAGATACTCACCCCAGCCCCAGGGCTGCTCTTTTCCTACCCTCCACCCCAAAGAGGCTATTTTTAGCACCCCCCCCAAACCCTACCTCCCATAGACCTGACACCCACTCCATGCAGACCCACCAATCCCCTCCTTGTAGACTGACCAGCCCCCCCAAGTCCTGCCACAACCACCACAGATGTGCTAGCCTCTGCAATCCAGCCTGCGCCTCCCCCCACCCTGACTTGCTTAGATCAGGCTCCCAGTGCAGCTCCTGGCACCAGTGAATGTGCATACATCATGCCTGATTTATGCTCACAAGGCTTAAAGTAAGCTGTGTGATTGTAGACTGGCTATGGTGAACTAGTGCACATACCCTAAGAACTGATTTCTAGTGTCTGATAAAGGAAAAAAGCTCTTGGCTGTATACACTCATTTGAAGCATTATTTAAGAAATTAATTTATTTAGTTTGGAGAAGAGAAGACTTTAACTACCTGAGGGGGGTTCCAAAGAAGATGGAGCTATGCTGTTCTCCATGGTGGCAGATGACAGAACAAGGAGCAATGGTCTCAAGTTGCAGCAAGGGAAGTTTAGGTTGGACATTAGGAAAAACTTTCTCACTAGGATGGTGGTAAAGAACTGGAATAGGTGGTGGACTCTCCATCCTTGGAGGTTTTTATGGCCCAGCCTGACAAAGCCCTGGCTGGGATGATCTAGTTGGGGATGGTCGTGCTTTAAACAGGGGGTTGGACTACATGACCTCCTGAGGTTACTTACAACTGTAATTTTCTATAATTCTATGAATTGCAAGCAAGGTTAGCCAGGAGTTCAAAAGAACTGACTGAGCAGTCAGCACCTGAAGGGGCAGTTGTGATTTGCACGTATGTTTTTTCAATATCTATTTAGCAGACAAAACACTGACCACTGTTCAGAATGATATCTTTTTTAAAGTTATTTGGGAAAACAGTTGCTTGCAAATGCAAGGAACTCAATTCAGTCTCCCGGAGGCCTCACCTAGCCTATTTTCTTATGAATTGTAGATGAGCACTTTCTATCCTAGAGGCTGACACACAGAGGGATGGAATACAAAAAAGATTCTAGGGCTTTTCTTGGCCATTGAAGCCTGAACTTTCAGTCATACCACTATCTAGCCTTAACCTGTATATTAGGGCTGTGTGAAATGGCAGCATTGCATTTCGACCAGCATTTCGATGTTTCGATCGAACAGTGTTCCGTTCCGTTTCGAATTTTGTTTCATTCTGTTCTGTCGAAACAGTTTTGCCGTTTTGACCCTGTTTTGATGTTTCACCCATAGTTTAAAATGGGGAAGGCCAAACCAGCCTATAACTGTCATTTCTAGCCTGATTTGGATGAAACTTACAGGCATGGTAGCCCCTTCTGAGGGCATGAGGCCTGATAAGCTTCAAGGAGATAGGTGCAGGGAGGTCAGGGAAACTGCACCTCAAAGTCTTGAAAGCAAAACTTATATCACATGTGTGTGTTAAGCCACAGCAGGGTCAAAACTGCAAACATGCTAGCCCCTGCTGAGGCCACAAAGTCTGCCAAGTTTCAAGGAGATAGGTGTAGGGGTTTGGGGGAAATTGCACTTCAAGCTGCTGACAAGCAAAACTCATGGCATGGGTGACACTGTGTGTGTGTTAAGGCGCAGCAGGATGAAAACTGCAGGCCTGCTAGCCCCTGTTGCAGCCATGAAGCCTGCCAGCTTTCAAGGAGATAGGTGCAGGGGTTCTGGGTTCTGGGGCCCTGCACGTCTAGCTGATGACAGGCAAAACTCGTGACATGGGTACTTATGCAACTGCTGCCTCTCATCAGGCAGCAGGACTGAAGATCCCCCATCATTTGCCACCACAGACCTGGGGGTAATAATTGACCCCAGTATGAACATGAGTCAGCAGTGCGCTGCTGTAGCCAGCAGGGCCAACAATACCCTGCCATGCATCAATTGATGCATCTCCAGCAAAACCATTGCAAAGAAGTGATTCTCTTGCTATACTCAGCATTGGTGAGACTGCAGCTGGAGTACTGCATTCAGTTCTGGGCTCCACACTTTAATAAGGATGTGGTAAAGCTTGAGAGAGTCCAGAGAAGGGCTACCCACATGATCAGAGACTTGCATGGCAAGCCATATGAGGAAAGGCTGAGGGAGCTGGGACACTTCAGCCTGAAGAAGAGAAGACTGAGAAGGGACTTGGTAGCAGCTTACCACTACATCAGAAGCATACATCTAGGGCTTGTTGAACAACTGTTCACTGGGTCACCCTTGGGGAAAACTAGGAGTAATGGTCACAAACTCCTGGTAGATCATTTGAGGCTTGTTTCAGGCTCAACATTAGGAAAAACTACTTCACAACTAGTGTGTCCATCTGTGGAATAAGCTGCCTCCAGAGGTGGTGCAATCACCTACCCTGGAAATCTCCAAGAACAGACTGGATGGTCACCTTGCTGGGGTGACCTGACCCCCAGTTGTCTTTCCTGCTTGGTGCAGGGGACTGGACCCGATGATCTTCCAAGGTCCCTTCCAGCCTCACAATCTATGAATCTATGAGTGCCTGGAGCCTAAGTCTTAGGAGATATGACTTTGAAACAGTTCTTCCAAAGACTTCCAGAGCAAGCCTGGTCAGGTTCCTTAGCCTCCCTGAGCCTCAGCTAATCACCTGTAAAATGGAGTAATTACACTTCCCAATTCACAGGAGTGTTTTGAGAATAAGTTCATTAAACAACTGTGAGGTACTATGGCAGGCTTTGTGGCCACAACAGGGCCTAGCAGGCCTGTAGTTTTTACCCCACTCTGCCCCAAGACAGAGCAGTCCCACAAGCACCCATGTCACGAGTTTTGCCTTTCAGCAGCTAGGGGTGCAGGGCCCCAGAACCCAGACTCCTCCTGCACCCATGTCCTTAACAGCTGGTAGGCTTTGTGGCCACAGCAAGGGCTACCATTCCTGCAAGTTTCATCCAAATCAGGCCAGAAATGACGAAGTTACAGGATGTTTCAACCTTCCCCATTATAGCCTACGGGTGAAATGTCGAAACAGCGAAATGTTTTGACTTGCCTCATTTTGTTTCGAGGCTGTTATCACAATATCTGTTTCATTTCAATTTTGCTGTTTCGACCTCAAAACGAGTCGAAACAGAGCCAAAACAAAACTTGCGGCAAAATTTCACACAGTCCTACTGTACATGTACATAAAAATGCATACCTATCTGATGATTAAACTACCCTGGCAGATGGAGGAAACGGGCTTTGTGGGTATAAACACTTGTGCTCACACAGGCATTGTGCCTATGGCTACAGCCATAAAGTGTGGGAGTTTGCATGTATGTGACAAACTGCACATCAGCAAATAATGACCAGGGGATGAAAATCATTTGCTTTTGTGGGAGTCTTGCCTAAATGAGGATAGCAAACATAATTTCTTCCTCTCTGATTTTGAAATAAATATCAACATAGATTAGTAAGACTAAAGTGAATATCAATAAGATTTTCAGAGTGGGTGTTGGAGGAGGAGTAGGAAGGCTTCAACATTTTCAGTAATCTGGAAACTCCTACATCTAGTGTTGCTATGTTGCAGACAGTGAATTTCAGGTATAGTTTGTTCAGAGAAAGAAAACAGAATATAATTTCTGCAAATGTAGTTTTCTTTTGTTTCTGGGGATGGGTTTACTCATAGTCATAGAACCAGAAATGGGTTACTTTCCAGCTTGCTTGAAGTGATTGCTCTTAATAAATGAGCATTTTTCTAATTGTTTAAGGTTTGTGCATTTGCCATATTAAAGAATAATGATTGCTTCATGCTAGCTTTGCTCATCAATCTTGTGGCTTCCCTACCACTTCACAACATGTTGAACTTTCATTTGAAGGGATCAGCTGCTTATTTCCCAGAGGTAAAGCCCTGCCAGTAATCACAATTTGTCCACCTGCATGAACTAAATCCCATAATGCTCTCATTTTTCCTCAGTTGCTGTTTTCTTGTCCTGGAGGACAGCCACTTCACTGATCAGCTTCATCACCTGCTGTATCAGAAATCAGAGGCAGTACTGATTACTGTGGTTTGAGTCCAAATCTGGCTTTCTTTGCAAACCAGGGCCACTGGTGATTAAACTAAGGGGTAATTGAATGTAGTGTAAGAGATAAAAGAGGGATTTCACTTGCAATCTGGCTTCATAATCAATTCATCATTTATTTGACAAGGAAAGGGCTTCATAATATATTTCATATTCACTTTGTCTGGGGGACTTGGCAGCTACAGACCATTTAGTAAAAATAGCTAAGTATTTAGTAGCAGGTTATTAGTTGTGTGAGTTGTCCATATAAAAAAAATGATTATAGGTATTTTTCTGCCCCCAGTGGAATCAAAATTTTATTTCTGCTTGTTTTCTACTGGCAGCCTTTCTCTTGGCACATATTAAAAAATGACTAAAGCAGATGATACATGGCTTTACTGTGCATCCAGCAAAAATAGTACTGTCACAGTTGCCCTGAGCTTCAATGTGCATGGAATGCTAAAACAGTTCAGACTGGGGTGCCAATAAATATAACAACAAATGTTTTTTGTCTGTTCTGTCCAGTTGCCAGCAGCTATCAGTATAACAGGATCACTTCCAGATAGTTATCTGCTTATGGAAACCATAAATCTGGATGCTTTCTGAACACCCTACGAAGATCCTGAACCAAACTTTACAACTGAGTATATGTGTGTGTGTATTTTATATATAATAATATAAATGATATACACACATTTTAATATATTGTACAAAGAGAGGCAGCCAAGCATCTATACATAAACACAAGATGTTTGCACAAATTCTGTCATTTCATAATTATATTTTTGAAAATAGGTATGGGGTAATTTAGTTAAATAAAAGGTGACACTTTTCTACATATATACGTGTGTGTATAATATATCATATATGCTATATATTATATATTGTATATACTATGCACATATACATATGTGGAAAAGAATATTATATTATGTACACATAAATATGCCAATTTAAACGAAAAAACTATTCTAGGGTATGTTGAGGTTAACGGAACACTTTCTGTTTGGTTAATAGTAACTATTATAGTATCATTAACTGCAATCTCTGTTTTGCTGTTTGTCATTCCAAGCTCAAATTATAGATCTTAAATTAGGCATATAGGCAGTGTAAACAGGGGGAAGCTACCAAGGAGGAGTATACCTACTTGGCCTGCACTTGCAGGGAGGCAGTTAGAAAGGCCAAAGCAACTACAGAGCTGAGGTTGGCAAGAGAAATTAAAGACAACAAAAAGTCTTTTTTCAGGTATCTAGGGAGTAAAAGGAAGGTGCAGGGCAGTATAGGACCCCAACTGAACAAGCAGGAGCAATTAGTGACAGACAAGGGGGACAAGGCCGAGCTCTTCAATGAGTTTTCTGCCTCAGTGTTCCTGAACAAAGGTCGCGCCAAGTCTCCTAACAGGTTCTTAGATGGGCATCAGAGAGGCACCAGCCCACCACCTGTCAACACTGACTTGGTGCAGAGTCACTTGGATGGACTGGATGTGTTTAAGTCAGCAGGCCCAAATGAGCTGCATCTGAGGGTACTGAAGGAATTGTCTGGTGTCATAGCAGAACCATTGGCATGGCTGTTGGAACACTCGGGTCAGGTCCTGGAGGACTGGAAAAGGGCCCATGTGGTCCCAATATTCAAGAAGGGGAGGAAGGAGGATCCAAGTAATTATAGGCCAGTTAGTCTCACCTCTATCCTTGGAAAAGACTTTGAAAAAATCATTAAGGATCATATTTGTGCAACTCCAGTGGGAAAAATAATGCAGCAAGGCAACCAGCATGGATTCATAGTTCATGCCTGACTAATCTGGTGTCTTTTTATGACCAGATCACAAAACACTTAGATGTAGGAGTAGAGGTGGATGTTGTTTACTTGGATTTTAGGAAGGCCTTTGATACAGTATCTCATCCCATTCTCATAAATAAATTAAGAGGCTGTGACTTAGATGATTACACAGTCTGGTGGGTGGCAAATTGGCTTGGGGATCACACCCAGAGGGTGGTGGTGGATGGGTCAATATCAACCTGGAAGGATGTGGGTAGTTGGGTCCCGCAGGGCTCAGTCCTTGGACCTATACTCTTCAATATCTTCATCAGTGACTTGGATGTGGGCATGACGTGTACTCTGTCCAAGTTTGCAGATGATACTAAATTGTGGGACAAAGTGAACACACTGGAGGGTAGGGAACGATTGCAGGCAGACCTGGACAGTTTGAAAAAGTGGGCAGACCACAATAGGATGCAGTTCAATAAGGACAAATGCAGAGTGCTGCACCTAGGGCATAAAAATATCCAGCATACCTACTGTCTGGGGAAGGACCCTCTCAGCAGCACAGAAGTGGAAAGGGATCTCAGAGTCATAGTGGACTCCAAGTTGAACATGAGTGTGACAAAATCATCAGCAAAGCTAACCGCATCTTATCATGTATTAAAAGATGCATGATGAATAGAACCAAGGAGGTGATACTTCTCCTCCATGCGGCATTGGTCAGACCGCAGTTGGAGTACTGCATCCAGTTTTGGGTGTTGTACTTTAAGGAGCATGTGGATAACATCAAGAGGGTCCAGAGGAGGGCCATTCTTATGGTTAAGGGTTTGTAGGCCAAGCCCTATGAGGAGAGACTAAGGGACCTGGATCTCTTCAGCCTCTGCAGGAGAAGGCTGAGAGGGGATCTTGTGGCTGTCTACAAATTCATCGGGGGGGGGGGGGGGGGCAGCAAGGAACTGGAGATGCTCTGTTCACCAGGGCGCCTCTTGGGGTAACAAGGAACAATGGTCACAAACTGACAGAGCAGATTTAGGCTAGATATCAGGAAAAACTTCTTCACAGTAAGAGTGGCCAAAATTTGGAATGGGTTCCCAAGGGAGGTGGTGCTCTCCCCTACCTTGGGGGTCTTTAAGAGAAGACTGGATAGGCATCTGGCTGGGGTCATCTGACCCCAGCGCTCTTTCCTGCCCAGGGTGAAGGGTTGGACTTGATGATCTGTTGAGGTCCCTGCCAACCCTAGCATCTATGAGTCTATGAATGAATGTTATCTTAACATGAGTGAGTGAGATCTTAATAGGACTGATATACATGTAAACCATCGATAGTGCTTTTCTTATCTTGTGGAAGAAATTTGTTCCACAGCTTAAATTGAAGAATTTTAATCACTCCATATACAGTAAGTAACATGGCATTTGGATTTATAACCTGTACTCATACTTTTTAAATATGTAAGTAAATTCATTTCTGAATTTGCCACAATTAAACAGTGCCATCAGAAGGTTTGAGTCTTGTCTGAGCATGTGTGATATAGTATACTGGCCTGTAGTATGTGGCTATGAAGTCTGTTAGCTGTCAGTTGCAGTGACTATATGCTGAGTTCTCCTTTAGGTCAAGTGGTTGAAGCTAGAGATGCTGAAAACAAAGATCTGGGGGCAGGGCCGTCCCTGGGGGGGGCAAATTGGGGCAACGGCCCCTGGCCCCATGCTTTGGGGGGCCTCACAGAGCTGGGCAGAGTAGTGGCTCTGCTTCTGATGACGGTGGCAGCTTCTTTGGCTCCGGGGCTTGTGGGATCAGAGCGGGGGCTGGGCCCCACACGGGCTGATTTGCCCCTGGCCCCGCACCCTGCTTGGGTCAGCTATGTCTGGGGTTTCATTTCTTGCAAATAATAATGGTGTTTGTCCTTGCAAATAATAACAGTGCTGATATGGTTTATTAGGCAAACTCTAAGAAGCACATGCTTGCTAACTGCAAGCACCACCCTGGCAGTGTTCAAATGGGTTTCAAATTAAACAGAACAAATTAAGCCATCCCTGCTCATAGCATTTGGATTATTGACTGCACAGAGGGCATAAGTGTTTCATGTAGTAACTTTTTATCCTGTTAAATGCACTCAATACCAGGAGCTTTCATGTTTCCAGAGCTCATTGAATGGTAGTTGGATATATTCAACATTTAAGAATGTTTTACTTTATTTCCTTAATGGAGTTTACTTTGTCTGAGACTGGACATGGTCATTACTACTGCAGTATCCTAACTATTCCTGTTTCTAATACAGCAGATGCTTCTTATCCTGAACCTCGTTATTTCCAGTAGTCTACACAGGCTTTTTTGTTTACATATGCAGCATTAGGAAGTTACTTGTATAAATAACTACTCTTTCCACATATCTTTATCGTGTCTTTCTGGAAAATATCAAGGCACTATTAAAGAGGAGCCCATTTGAAAGAAATAGTTACTGTAGTATCCAGCTAGGATTATTATGTTAGTTAAACAGTGTAGGGCACTTCAACAAAATCCTCTCTAAGGTCATGATTCTTAGGTCCGGCAAGATGTGCTTGCTGCAAGCTGTAAAGGGAGCTTCCACATTTGCATTTCTCCCATATCAGGAGCTTCCAGGTCAATTTAGTGTCAGGATTTATAAGAGTAGCCCCAGGGGTTAGCTATGTCAGCTGTTTTTCATCAAGTCTATGTAAAATGCTCTCAATTTCAAAAAAGCTTGAAATGCTGGGATTTTGCATTTTTTAAATTCTACTAATATTCTAAATTCAGGAAAACCAGTGGGCCTGGTAATTTTATAGCCTAAATATAGAACTATTTCAAAATACCTTATTTTCAAGATGATATTTGGAAGAAGATTACGTCTTTTGCAGAAAAACTAAAGGAAAATCACCTGCAAAAATTCTAGAGTTCAGAATTGCCGGAGCTGTGAAATGTCCATAAAAACACCCTAAAATCTCTTGTATGGGAGTCTGAAGGTAAAAAAACCTGTTTGCGACACCAATTAGGTCCATAAGAAAACATGAAGTGTGAGGGCAGAGCATGTGAGGTTCTACCTTTGCATATTGATCTGTGAAGTGAGGTCTGAGTATCTTTACCCTCTCATGTAGTTTTGTTGACTTTTGCGGGTTTACTTGGTAAGTAAAGTTATTCACATTCATAAGTATTTGCAGGTTCAGATTTCATTTAGCAGAACAGATGGCTGTTCATTATCTCTGGTGTCTGCCTCCAGTGAGCTCTACTAAATCAGCTATAATTGACAAGGGAAGGCTGATATACATTAATGGCTGTTTGCCATTGCCAAAAGGAGTTTTCAAGATCTTGATTAAATTTATGCAGGTGAAACTTCAGCCTGTGATCAAGAAGCTGGCGTAGATTGAAGCAGCAGTGCTGGTAATGAGGAGTTTTAATAATGAAAAGATTACATTGATTACTAAAGTTTTCTTCAAAGAATCTTCTTTTAAATTCTGAAGTGTTATGAATATAATCACTTTAATAATGGACCTCTTGCTCCTGCACCTTAGCCCAGGTGTAGGCATCCTACAGACTGAGGAATGACCCTCCTCTACATCTGGAGTCTCTCCTCCTACGAGTTCTGGAGCTTCTGGTAGCAGGAGTCAGCTGGGTGTGCTTTGTGCTCAGAGGCAGCATGCAAGGCCTGCAGCATTCCCTCCTTGCTTCTTCTATGCCTCCTATGGACATCCCTCATGCACTCTGCAACTGTGTGCCCACCCCCCCCTCCAGATGAGCTGGCATCATATTCTTCACACATGGTCCTCCCTCACACAGGTGATGTTTCTGCAGTTTGACAGGGAAGGCACAGAGCCTTTGTATGAAGTTGCAATTCTTGCTTAAAAACATGAAGCATAAAGGCAGGGATCTTGGACCCTCCCAGAATATGCCTGGGCACTTACATTGAGACAGTAAGGTAGCTGATAAGACTTCTGTCTTGGTTTTTACCCACCTCCCCACTCCTGGGGCTGGGAGCCACATTGCTGCTCTTCACTCAGCACAGCAAAGACTGGGATCCCAGCTGTGCTGCAGGTGAGCAGCAGGCCCCAAAGTGGTGCTGGGACAAGTTGCCAGGATGAGGGAGGGGCTATGTCCCTCTCTAGGAACTTCAGAGGGCACCTGCTGTGCTTCTTCAGAGGGTCCAGGGACCCAGGGTCCTGCCAGAAGTTGAACTATCCTTGGAGTGGGCAGGGACTGATCACTTTGGGGAATGCTGGCAGAGCTCTGACGCCAGTTCAGGGGACAGCTCAGTGACTACCTGTGCTGTGAGACTCAGAGTCACCAGGCACCTATGGGCTTTCCCCAAGGACTTCATTAGAAGGGAAGGTGCTGGAGTGCTACTTGCAAACCTCTTCAGATGCACAATGGGCAGAGTCACCCCGGCAGCAGGACTGGATCAGCTGAGATAACGGTTCCCACACAGGACTCTTACCATCACATCTGTGCCTTTCTTGGACTGCGAGAGAGGAAGGGAGAGGGGTTGTTTAGCAGAAGGGAAATTTTTTTTGTTCCACTGCACTGTAATTCTTGTGGTTTTCATAGACAGCTGTGTGTTATTGCCTGTCCCTGACAGTGTCCACTCTGCCATCCAGCCCCATGGCACTGCCACCTGGAGCAGGGTGCAGTGCCAGTACTTGTCAAGGGAGCTCAGGTCCAGCTGCATATGTAACTCCACTCCCAAATTATGTGATTGCTGGTGTTGGTCACCCATTCGCCTAGAGTCCTTGGGGACCGCTACTGGCAGCAGACCTTGTGCCCTGTGGCCCTGGGAACCTGCTCCTGGGCACCTGGTTGTCCCGTCATTTTGGGGCCTTCAAGTGCCTCCTCCCTCCCCAGTTGGTGACATATATGTGTGGGGTGGCAATGGCCCTGTCCATGATGAGGAAGTGGGGCAGCTGCTCCTAGAAGGAGATGCTCTGCCTCTTGCCCCCAGATTTTTTACTGGCATTATGCATGTGCTTGAACTGGATCTGCATCCATTTTCTCTTGGCCCAGCACTGCACCAAGTCCCTATTGTGACCCTGTGCTTGCTTCTGTTGGCAATACACATAAACATGTTCCTGTTGTGGTGCCTTTTGCAGACCTGGTGCTGGGTCTCCTTCTCACCCCAGGTAGTGTCAAGTTCCCTCATCTCCCTATAGTCCTAGGTGTGTGACTAGGGTTAGATACTGGAGGAGGATGTGTTCTTCCACAGTCTGTGGTGGTGCCCATGGGTTCTCAGCATCCAAGTGTGGGGTGGATGGATGAATGGATGGACAAAGCGGGGGTGGGGGGGAATACAAGGGTGATGAATGGAAGGAACAATGGATGGACATATGTGTGGGTCCCAGTACTTGTCTTCCCCTGTCCAGCTGGGTGTGGACCCTGCTCCAGAGTGACCAGGGATCTCCTGACCAGGCCACCCACACAACCTCAAACTTTTGAGGGACTTCCAGCAGTATCTCATGATTCTAACAACACCCCATGCCCTGGCTTGGAAATTTCCAATGTCCTCTACCTGCAACACTGAGATGGCTGGCCATACCTCACCTGCTCCTGAAGTTTCCAGGGTCATCCAGCTGTTTGTCCCAGCTTGGATTCTCAATGCTCCCCACTCCCCTGGCCCTAGGACTCCAGGACTCTGTAGCTGCAGGCCAAAAAAAAACACTGCAGCACCCCAGGTGCACATGGCCTGAGTGCCTGTCAGCAGTGGTCAACATGCAGAGGTTACAGAGCTAACACCCAGTTATGCAGGCCCAGTCCTGATGTTCTACCCCCTGCCACTATGACCTACTAGAGGTGAGCCACCCACACTGGCTGCTACTCAGGAGCAGGGGGTGGTGTCTGTGTCAAGGTCCAAGTCACAGGGTGCCTGGCTCTGGCCTTTGAGATGTGGTGTCTGGGTGCCAGGGTCAGGGTCTGTTGGGCTGTGCCCTAGAACAGGGGCATGGGGTTCCCTGGCTGGGTGAGCCAGTGCCAGGGTCAGGGTCCATGGTCCTGTGCCCAAGCATGGGGGTTCTTCTGGGCTCAGTGTTGGGGTCTACATTTACATTAGATGGTGCTTCTTGACTAGGTGTTGGGGGTGTGGAGGCATGACCCGAGGACTCAGGTGCCTGGTCCCAGAGCTTGTGCAGGGTACACATGCCTCCCTTTCCCCCATTGCCTGTCTGTGGCTGACAGATGGCTGCAGGCAGGTGGTGGGGCTGGGGAGAGCGTCTGTGTTTGCTCGGTGCTGGGAGTGCCCAGGGGCAGGGGCCTGCTGGGCACTCAAGCTAGAGGAGCCGAGCGCAGGCTGGGTGCTAGTGTGCCTCCTTGTGAGGGAAGGGTGGGGGGTCCTGCAAAGCAGACTAGGATGCTGGAGGACAGAAATCTAACTTAAATCAATAGGGAACCAGTACAGACGTTCAATGTATTGGTCTAACTTAAATCAATCTGAATTGAGTGTACCTCACATCATGTCTGTCTTAGACTGCTCACACCATTTTTAGACTGGTTTGTGTGCACCAAACTTCTTTACTACGGGTTACAGATTTAGATCAATCTATGTTCAATTAGATGGGTCTAAGTGTAATATCTGTACATGCCCACTGACAGCATATTTGCCCTCACTCTGATTTACTGATACTTCTGTGGATTTTCTTTTCATTCTAGACTTGGACACAGGATAATGCACATACCAACAAACCTGAAACAGGCATGAAATTAAAAAAAATGAAAACAGAAAATGAAAAACACAATCTGAAGCAAACAATATTAGCTGTCAGTACTTCAGAGGGAGAAAAAGAACTGACTGATATAATTTCCAAATGTTGAAGGTTTATTTTTAGAGCTGACAGTCCAGGATGAACTAAGGAACAATGAGCCTAAGGGAAATCAGCCTAAGGGAAATTTTGCATTGAGTGACACCTCCTAAATGCATAATTCCTTGCACTGCTGCCTCTGTAAATGAGATCTCCACTCTTTTTCTCCAACCTAGAAGAAATATAAATTAATTATAATTAAAAATGTATGTTTACAGCCCTATTACTGCATTTAGTCAAATACAAAACAAGGCTTTTCTTTCCCAGTTGGCATAGGGGAAAAAGCCCCTCAAAACTACATACAAGGAAATCTCACTAACTACATTGTCTGTCATTAAACTGCTGCCAAAAGCAGCATGTGCACAGCAAAGGAAACGAACTATGAAGTTGATTAAATGGAGCCAACCCCGAGCATGCCTATAAAACACATGGCCCATATTGGGCAAACATGTTGATGGGAACCATTTTTCTCATGCAGGACATGCATCCATTTCAGGTGGTAGAGTGTGTATATTAGGCATGACTTGCTTCATTGCAGCATCCCCTAGCACACTTTTTGAATGTACAAACATGCCTGGTATGTCTCTAGTGCCAGGAAGAACTAACCCTTAACATTTCAGCTCTGCCTGAAATAGAAACACAATACTAAAATATGAGTAAAATAGTTATGATCTTATAGTTACTGGGTGCATCTACATGTGAAATTAATTTGATGCAATAAACTCGGGTGCCAGAGTTTATTGTGCCTGGGTGCAGTGTTTATGCATGCACGCAGGACCGCAGCACATTGAGTTGGGGCATCACATACTGTGAGGGACTGGCTGGGTCACAAGGGTGCTCCAGTGTGGGGCTCACCAGCAGGCAGGCCTGTACGGTAGCACCTTTATGCCCCAGCCAGCCCTCACTGTCACCGTCTACATGTGCATTGCAGCAAATTAAATAACTCCACCATAGACTAATGCTTGTGTTGGGCAGTACTATCTTGCTCTGGAGTTAATTAGTTTACTCTGGCCTCATAGTACTGCTCATGTAGATGGTCATGCTTTACTGCACACCTAATTAGGCAACTACACAGTAGGCATCTCATGTAAATGCATCCACTGTGTGTCATTGCTACAATAGATTCCTTAAATGTGCATTGTTGCATTTTTACTTATTTGGACTATTTTTTAGTATTAGCGATTAAGACTTTCCCAGCATGCTATTCTGAAAATTGATGTGTCAAGAGTACCGGAATGGTTGGAGAGGAAGTTTCTTTCCTTTCCACACTATCTTATAAACCTGTTGCAAAGCACTATTTATTATCCTAGCATCTTCTGCTCTTGAGTCAGGAGTAGATCCCTAGATGGCTATCCATAAAATGCTCACACACTGTTCAGCAGTAAATCAGTGCTGCGGGTGTAGAGTTAGTATGTGGTAAAATACAATACTTGTAATTCAGAGAGACACTATAAAGTGTTACTGATATTGTAGATTTATAGCATGCTTCAACAATGCCACTGAACAGGTGCAGTCACAGTGACATGGCTTCACAAAAAGAAACTTTTCAGAGTTCAAGAGCTTTATGGTGTGAATCGCTCTATTTAGCTACTAAAGAAAACCAAGCTAGTAGGGTCTTCAGCTCCAGTTGCTAGAGATTTGCAGACACTATTTTCTGTTTTCATCTTCTTGAGCAGCTGGTTGAAGGATTTTTTTTTTTTTTTTGCTGACTTGTTTTTATGACAGGCACACAGGCGAGGGCTTGTTATGCTCCTCAACACAGGCATGTATTAAAAGGGTTTTCAGTGCTTTCAGGAAGGAACTAAGGATAATAGTTCAAGTGGGCTTCAAAGATTTTGTGTGTTATATACTTCCTAAGATTTGAACACTCAACTGTCTCTTCTCTCCAAGGAGCCATTTAACTGTTTCATGCCATTCAATTTCAATTCATGGCTGCATTATGAAGAGGCAGGATATATTGGCACTGGTTTGATCTATCTGGGTATTTATGTAGTCCTTCTTACTGTGCCATCTGAGGCCTGTTTAAGCTGTCAAGGGGCACATCCAAACACACAATTAGTGCACATGACTAAACTCCGGAGCTTATTGTTCCTGGGAGTGCCCTGGGAGCTTCCTTGAATGTGCACGCAGGATCAATTACCTCTGGAGCAATCAGCTCCAGAATTTATTCATGCACAGCTCATAGAGCAGTCCTGGGCTGGCAGGGGGCCCTGGGGGTCAGCCTGCCAGCCCAGGGTTGCTCCGACTGGGCTCAACGTGTTACAGAGGGGCTGGTTGGGGCACGAGGGTGCTTCAGTGTGGGGCTAGGCAGCAGGCAGGCCCTGCAGTGAAGCACGGTCATGCCCTAGCCAACTGGGTCAGCGTCTCTACGTGCACTGCTGCATATGAAAAATGTCCACCGCAGGGTAGTGCTTCTATTTACTTGTAAATACCCCAGGTTCTTATAAGGACCTTTCTATATACGTAAGAAAAAAAATGATACTTTCTGTCTTTCTGAAGTAAAGCATCAACTAGCAGGGCTGTGTGACAGAGAAGATTAACTAAAGCCTATGGAATCTTTGTAGTGGAGAAGAATGATTAGAAATGGGATCACATTTAGAAACTATTGTAAAAGCTTCATTTTTCTGATGTACTTTTCACTAAATAAGCTTGTGCTTACATTTACACACACAAACTATAAATAATTCATTCCATCTCATATCCATTATTGCAATTTCTATTTTTAAAGACTCAAAGGCACTGAGGGTGTATCAAAGGATTGTGCTAGGAAGTGCCACAATGAGGTATGTCATGTCATTTCCTCACACGCTATCCTCTGAAAAGGTTGGAAGGTAGCTGCTTTAACACTGGGATTGGCTCACACCAAATAAACACAACTGAGACTGCAAGTTTATTGTTAGATGCTCATTACTACACTAGGAGAGCTATATAACATCTGCTTTGGGGAGCAGAGGGGTAGCATGCAAAGACAAGGCCAGTGCACTATGCTTTACATGTGTACTTCCTATTTTTGTAGTCACCTTGAGCGTGTCTACACCAGACAATTACTGCGGAACTGACTAATTAGCTCCACAGTAAACATCTCAGCATCTACATGTGCACTCCTGTTAGGGCACAGGAAACTAAAAGCTCCACAGCAGGACAGTACTTGTATTTCTATAGTTACAAACCAGCTTCTGCAAACCACTCTCTGTAGACCATCTTATGAAATTGGAGATAACCCAGAGGCTTTCAATAGGCCTAAGGTTAGAGGGGAGAGCAGCAAGGGGGATGTGGTGTGTACTATAGACCACCAGACCAGGAGGATAAGGTAGATGAGGCTTTCTTTGGCCAACTAGCAGAAGTTTCCACATCACAGGCCCTGGTTCTTATGGAGGACTTCAATCATGGAATGACACTGGCTGGAAGAGCAATACAACAGTGTACAAGCAATCCAGGAAGTTTTTGGAGGGCATTGGAGACAATTTATTTGTGCTAGTGTTGGAGAGACCAACTAGGGGCCATGCTCTTCTTGACCTACTGCTCACAAGTAGGGCTGTAGGGATCACCCACAAATATTGATGGGGGATGTAGTGGTAGATGGCAACTTGGGCAGCTATTCTTGCTGCACATCAGGTTGGTTTGTTCCTGTGTCCTCAGTAAGGTTTCTTTAAAATTATACCAGCTGTCCTGGACCCCTCTCCCCCTCAGACTGGCCTCCCAGGGGATCCTGCCCATCAGTTCCCTGAGGGAGTCAAAGTCTGCTTGTCTGAAGTCCAGGGTTCATACTCTGCTGTTCTTTCTTCCTTTTGTCAGGCTCCTGAAATCAGTCATCTCATGGTCACTGCTGCCCAAGTTGCCATCCGCTCCTACACCCCTACCAATTTTTCCTTGTTTGTGAACAGTAGGTCAAGAAGAGCATGGTGATATCAGGATGGTTGAAGTCCTCCATGAGAACCAAGGCCTGTGATATGGGAACTTCCACTAGTTGTCTGAAGAAAACCTCATCTACCTCATCCTCCTGGTCTGGTGGTCTATAGCACACACACACCACAACATCACCCTCATTGCTCTCCCCTCTAACCTTAACCCAGAGACTTTCAATAGGCCTATCTCCAGTTTCATAAGATGGTCTGTGAGTCACAGATAATGGACAGATAGTGGTTTGAAGAAGCTGGTTTGTAATAATATATGTTTAGAGTACACAGATGCAAGAGGATTTCTGATTTATTTGTGATTAGACAGGTTGAAAGGGCCTGAGTTAAGGCTTTTTCTGGAATATCTATCTCCAATTAATATTAATAGCTTACATGAACATGTTTATTGAGCTTTATGAGTTATATTTGAATACATATTTGACTTTCACTGGGTTTTTCTCATAGTTTAAAAGTTTTGAGTATCTTTTAAATTATAAGAGAGATTGGCAGATACATCAGTATATCTTTTTTTTAAAGCTAACTGTAGCCTTCATCTAAAGGTAAAATATATTTGCCTTTCACATGATCTTTTCAACACAGAAGTTGTAAATACTGAACAGAAGGCTAAAAAATATTAAAACAACCCCCAAAAAAGGAAAAATGCAAAATAAGAGTTAGGAGGGATTACAAGAAATGTATTCATTTAATAGGAATGATCAATAAACAGAATGCTCTGTGACAAGCCAGCAGGACTGTTAAAATCATTTACCCACATATCATTGCAGTATTCTGGTTCCCATTCATTTTTATCTGTGAGGGTAAGAAAGATATCACACTTTGTTGGGGTCACTGCTCCTTCCATTTAGGGCACTTATCTGATAGTCTGGGATATTTTCTGCAACCCAATTATTCTAGCTCAAGTCCATTCCTGAGGCAACTACTGGTTAAATTCTACTTACGTATTTCTGTACTGTTCATCTAAGAAATCATAGAGCCTTATCCATTCAGCTGGATAAAAATAGATGATAGGGAAGAACTGCTCTCCTGTTTTACATTTAACAGCAATCTTGTGAGATTTGAAAGTTAAGGATAAAAATCTCCCAGCCAGCAGGTTTTTTACTTTTAGGGAGTCAAGGAAAACCTTTTGCTTTTCTCCTTTTTAAGAACAATGCAAATGGGAAGGGACTTGTATGCTCACAGAATCAAAATACTTGCAAGAAAGCTGAGCTGTTTCAGTTGTCCCCTCTGGCAGCAGGGAGAGTGTGCTAAGACATTAGGTAATCCTACAGTCACATTCATTTCATTTGCTTTTCCTCTATTGGCTCAACTTTTACATAAATATTGAATGCACATCAAGCCCTTTCACTGAAAATAAAAAATTCTATACATTCAAATTTGTTATGTATACATTTTTGAAACCTTGGACTACAAGGCTGGGGAAAATCTGTTTCAAAAAACTGAATCAAGTTAAACTATTAGAAGTCCAATTTGTCAGATTCACTTAATATTGTGAGATTCAAATGTACTAGAGCATATATCTATAGACTTGACTTCCTGATGTCCTAGGTAGAAATTTTTTGCCTGTTCTGTCCTTCTGCAAATTTAAATAACTTTTATCTGAAAAGAATTTATGTGAGGCAATGTTCCCTCTAAGGAGTAGCAGTCCGTGAGCGCGCTGCCTTGGTCTGTGAATGCACCGCCTTGGTCCGGCATGGGAAAGTTATTGAAGGGGGCTGGGGGCTAGAGGCTGGAGCCGAGAGGCTGGGGGCCAGAGGCTGGGGCCATGGGCCAGAGGCTGGAGCTGGGGGCCAGAGGCTGGGGCTGGGGGCTGGAGCTGAGAGGCTGGGGAAGGCTGGGGGGGGAGCTGGAACTGAAGCTGAGAGGCTGGGAGCCAGGGGCTGGAGCTGGGAGCTGGCATGGGCTCCGCCGGCTCTGGGGAAGTGCTCCGCTTCACTGCATCAAGGCCGAGGAGTGGAGCACTTCTTCAGAGCCGGTGGAGCTTGCGCCAGCCCCCCACCCCAGCCTCCATCCCTGCCTTGCCTTGCCTTACCTCAGGGAGGAGCCGTTACCTGCCCCGAGTGAGGCTTTGCCGGCTCCAGAACACTGCTCTGCTCCCCCGCATCACCTCAAGGGGCATGTCCTGCAGTGTCCCGGAGCCAGCAAAGCCTCACTCAGGGCAGGCAGCGGCTCCTCCCCGAGGGGAGGCAAGGCAGGGATGGAGGCTGGGGCAGGGGGCTGGTACAGGCTCCCCCTGCTCTGAGGAAGTGCTCTACTCCTCGGCCTTGATGCAGGGAAGTGGAGCACTTCCCCGGAGCTGGCAGAGCCCGCATCAGGCTCCTGCCCCAGCCTCTCTTTGTGCGCGGCCTTGAAAATGCTGTGTGGCCACACTTTTAGTTGTGCATGGCTACACATGCGTGCACCTTAGAGGGAACGTTGATGTGAGGTATTAGAACACTAAGGAGCCTATAAAAGGTTATGGATATTTAGAGCTCAGCAGTTTCCTTCGGGTTGAAGGAAACTGCTAGGGCAGGAGAAGAAGTGTTTCCCTAACAAGCACGTTGCCACCCTGACCCTTTACATGGTAGCTTTAAAAAGACAATGATAAATGAACGCCACATTCTAAAGAAACACTTCTCTCCATAGGATGGGTGGATGCAGTAATGTGATGGGACCTTTGTTTTTAAAGGAAGCTAAACTGGTCCCTGTTTTAGGGTTAGAAATGAAATGGCTTCCTTTTCAAATAAGCTAAATGTTCACAGAAACTTTGGGTGCTCAGCATTTTTTTTTTAAATAGGCGAAGCGCTTTTATTTATGTGCCTAAATATGGACTTGATTGTCTGTCTTTAGCCACCCAAGTTTGAAAATACTGGCTTTATTTCTTGCCTAGCAGGTCTCACCAGCCTCGTAATCTTCTGTATACCACAGTCCTAGCAATATTGTTTGAACTGGAAAGAGTTTGGTTTTCATTTTTCTTTTGAGAAAATTGGTCTGCCCCAATTATGGAAAGAAATATTCAACATAAAACTTTTTAAAATCAGGAAATTCTCATGGGGAAGTCACAGGCAGGGCAGAACTCGCTTTTCCAGAGAGGCTGACAGTTGTTTACATTTTAATGTGGAGGAATCCAGCAAGCCTACAAGTTTATTTTTAGTGGGTATAAACTTAGCTATTTAACTCTTTTTTTTCCCCTCTGTGGCTGAGCCTGGGACATAAAACATGATTAACACAATGGCAAAACAGTGCCTGACCTTATGTTACAACAACGTAAACTAGGATGCTAATGAATATGTTGTAAATTGGAAAGCAGTAGCATCCTTTCAAGCTATATTTCTTGTGGAACTTCATCTAAATGTTTGTCTTCTGACAATTTTTGTGCTTATAACAGTATTACCAAGAAGAAAAGGAAGAAAAGAAGCTGTTTTATCATTTTTGGCTGGTTGGATCCTGCCTTCATGGTATGGCAAAACTGGTAAAGAAAAATATGAATCATTGGCAGAGAGTCTTGCTTTGTGTCTCTGATAACAGAAAAACCTGCCTGGCCCAGAGGTACAAGCTGCTGGTAACAACAGTTGCTTTATGAGGTTGGGGGGTTTAACATCTTTCTTAGGTGGCTTCCTTTAGCCAATGAGAATGCTAGACAAAATGTTAAACTGCCCTCCCCTGGCACAATCTCTTGGGAAAGGTGCCAGCTGTGTCTTTACTTCTTCACCACTAGGGAAAATCCACATTTTTTTTAACATAACGATAACTCTTGGAGGTACAAGACCCATTATATGTGAAACTAACTGAAATTTTCAGTCATTAGAACAAAGCCCAGTGTAGTAACAGGTACATAGTTTTGAAGTCTCATTTTCTATAAGACTTGAAATAACAATAGGAGGCGGCTTCCACATACTTTGTTAGGCAAGGGATGCAAGAAGTAGATAAGGAGAAGAGAATCGTAGGGTTGTAAGTGACTTCAAAGGTCACCTGGCCCAGCTCCCTCTCATCTGGCTCAATCCCCAGTCATTTGTTAGCTGTTAAGCTGTTCACCTCAGAGCCATAATGGCACAGGTCAGCTCAGCATCTCAAAGTAAGCATACAGAAATTGAGGCACCCAACTTTTCTAAAAATATTTGCCTGATGGCTGAGGTCCAGAAGGAGAAATGCACAACTGTTGAAGGACTCATCAATTTCAGTCTATCTAAAGTCTATCTAAAGGCAGTCTTGTGATCTCAATGCAGGAGGGGCAAATGAGGTAGGCTGGGTTCCTTTTATAGCGGTGTCAGAGCTTTTCTGGGTGTCCTTTGACAAATAACGCTTCATGCCTTGGTTTCATCATCTGTAAAACTAAGGTTTTATTAGCCTGCTTCATATAGGTGTTCTGATGCACACCATTTATGAAGTGCTATATACATCTCACCTGGAGGGGCAATAGGAGGGTAAAGAAGTGCTTTTGAATAGAGTTACCCGCAGAAGCCTTTGTCTTTTGAGTTGGAAGCTGAGTTATGCAAGCAAGCATCTGCTGGAAGAGCACTCACAAAAAATTATCTAGGGTACATAATGAATGAAGCCTTGGTTGATAGCTTCCCTGTACAAATATTAATGTGCTAGTTTTACTGTGTTATTATCTAGTCTATTCAGAGTCTGCCAGCCAGAAATGCATTTCAAACTATAACCAGATTAGGACAAAGCCTCTAGCATACTACTGGCTTAATGCCAATAATAATCATGATCTTCGCTAAAATTCTTTCTGGCATGCCCTATGCAGCCCTCATAAAGTCATTGAGATTGCACCAGATAAAATCCAGGAAGACTTAGTTCTTTGGGCCATTTTCTGATCTCACTAATGCTAGTTATACAGTGTTGTGACTCCACTGATGTCAGTAAAATTACTCTTAATTTGCAACTGTATAAGCAAGAGCAAAATCAGGCTACTGTGTACAAAGAAATATCTTGATAATCTTGTGCATTCTGCACAGCAAAAGAGTGTTGGCAAACAGTATTTTTAAAGTACAGGTTTTGATATGGGATATCATGGGTGATTATGACAGAAAACAGTGCACCATTCAATAGAGTTGTCCTTAGTGCAGGGGCAGGCAATTATTTTGGCTGGAGGGCTGCTTAACAAGTTTTGGTGAGCTTTCGAGGTCTGCATGGGTAGCCCTGACCCCTGACAGTTGCCCCGGCTCCTGGTCACCATCTTGGGGCCCGAAGTCCCGCCCCCTAACCCTCTGATCTTTGCCACCAGAAGTCCCTCCCCTTGCCCTGGAAATAGTCCTTTTGGAAGTCGGGGGAGGTTGCCATCTTGAAACTGGGAAAAACAAAAACAGATCATATACTATTACAAAAAATCAAACATCTGTTATAATTAATTTTAATTTTATTTTTAAAATGTCCCAATTCATGTCTGTTTGCATAGTGTATCTAGAGCCAACTGCATAATAGCTCAAAATACACTCTTACTCTTGTATATTGTGTGGGGAGGTTAAGGGGGTGTATGTGGAGACTGTGTGGTTGGGGAGTGTGTGTGAGGGTATGGGGGGGTGTATGTGGGGTGTGGGTATGGTGAGTGGGGTGTATGGGGGAGGGTGAGTGGGGTGGGTGTAGAGGGTTATGGGTGTGGGGTATGTGGTTGAGGTGGGGGTGTGTGGGAGGATGTGGGTGTGGGTATGGTAGGGGTGGGAAGGTGGGGGTGTATATGCGGACTGTGAGAGGGTGTGGCTGTGTTTAAGGGAATGGTGAGGGGTGGGGAGCATGTGTATGGTAGGGGTGTGGGAGTGTGCATGGTGTATGTGGGGTTATGGTGGGGGGTGTGGGAATGTGCATGGGTGTGTGTTGGGTTGTCAGGGGTATGGGAGTATGTGGGTGTGTGTGGGGTTGCGGTGGGGGTAAGAGTGTGATGGGGGCTGTGGTAGGGTGTGGGCTTATGGTGGGGGGGTTAGGAGTGTGTGTAGGGGATTTGGGAGGGTGTGGCTGTGTGTTGGGAGTATGGTTGGAGGTGGGGAGCCAGCCCCACCCATCCCATCTCAGCTGCAGTGCACAGTTCCCAGCTGCAAGGCCAGGACCCATGTGGTGCAGCATGGGGCCAGCCCCATGTTCAAGGCTTTGTGCTTGAACTCATTAAAGAAATATCAAAGGCAAACTGAGGTAAGTTAAGCTGAGGCACATGTGACCTGTTTCTTCTAAATGTATTTGTTATACAAAATGGGCTATAGTCTACAAGTTGCTCAGTACTGCCAAAATTTTAGGCTTTAGATCTCAGCTACTGGACTGATACAAAGCTAGTGACATGGCTTATTTGTCCATGTCTGCCTACCATTAATGTAGGCCCTGTGTAGAAGTGTCATCAAATATATTATGCTGTGAACTGAGGCTACGTCATGGGTAGTTATAGGGAAAAGGCACAACAGGAGGATAAAAACAAAGGATTATATATATATATATATATATATATAAGGGCATAGTCTGTCTGTGTGTCTGTCTGTGTGTCAGTCTGTCCATAATGCTCTTGCAGGGTGGGGCTCCAGCCAGTGCTGCATCAAGAATGACAGGCGGGGCATGGCTCCAGCGGAGCAGGCCAGGCAGAGCAGGGCAGGTGAATGCATAGAGGGGTGGGGAAGGAGGAGTAGGTGGCACAGGTCCAGACCTGGGGGTGGGGGGGCTGCAGGGCCAGATGCAGAGTTTGCATGGGGGTGGGAAAGGTGCATGGCCGGATGCAGAGTGGCGGCAGCACAGGACAGTGGGTGGCAGCATGCAAGCTTCCCCCCTGCCTTCCCGCCTACTCCTGGGAGGTGGCACTCCGCCCCTGTTGTTCTTGACAGGCAATTTGCTAGTTCCTGTACTAGGGGTCATTGCATTCAGTTAATCTCCTTCTGCTGCATGCTCCTAAGGCTGGTGGTTGTTGGAACACCTCCCATGTTCTTCTAAACTCACTGCATCTAAACAACACCCGGGCATTATCTCTAACCTCTCAGGTTCAATCAGAGGGTGTAGATTCCCTGTCTCATAATTATTTTCATTAGTGGGACCCCATGGTCCAGCTGCTCTAGAACTCAAGACCAGCATTGATTAACCCAAGTCTCCCCTCTCCTCACTTCTTCTCTCCAAAGCTCCACTCCTGTGGATATCTGATGCACTGCTTAACCCTTCAGAGACATGAGACACTTATACCAAGGAACATGAAACTATTTTTTAAAGTCTACAGTATATGTACATGCAGTTTATTTCTGCAGAAAGCATAGACACTTAACAAAACTATTAAATATAAACGTTAAAAAATTGGGTACTGAAAAGGCCAGTGTCCTTATTACTCCAAAGCCCTTTCAGGTTTGAAGACCTTCCGTTTTCTCCTACTTGGACTTGAGGCACATTCCTTCTCTGTAATGTGTGCACTCTCTTTTGCTCAGGTCTGGTGATCAAAAGGTTCCATCTCACTCAAAGAGCAGGTGTCCTTTTAATAACAGCTTCTTACACCTCTTTCTGTTTTAATCTGTCTCTCCCAGGAAGTTTCCATTGCTCCAAACAGCTTTCCTGTTGATTCTAAGAATATTTTGGTTCTGTTTGGCCAGTCTGTTTAGTTTACCCATTGTATTTCCTGAGAAAAATCATATGTTAACAGCTTTCTTGAGGGTTTTTTTTCTTTTATATATATATAAACCTTTGGATGGTGGGTGAAAAATTGTGGAAGAACCCCTATTAGCAAACAGCTAATAGCATGTGTTAGAGTTACACGTGGAATTCATAATCAATCACAACTCATAGGCTCTCTGAAGACAGATTTCCCCAAGGGTATTGTAACCTAAATTATCCCATGATCCCACACAAGATCTCATGATAAATCATACAGGAAT
>NW_005843308.1:152912-167543 GCF_000455745.1 Alligator sinensis
GAATGCCATAGAAATTGCAAATAAAAAATGTATGCAAAAGTAAATATGATCTATTAAAATTACATTTCATGACCAAGGTAGTTGCAGGAGATGAATTTTAGATTTAGAAAAAAACTCCACAACAGTGAAATTCTTTTTAAAGAATTTTAAAGGTCAATGTATCAGAAACCAAAATTAGAAGGCCAGGCAGATTCTCATAACAAAACTCGTAAAGTGTTAATCTTAAGATTTAGAAGTAGAAAAAATCCCATTGGGGTAAGGAAGATCTGGCTAAAGGACATAGGCGAAGGGAGAAAAAAAATGGTGGGGTGAGGGGGTGGCTGAGCACATGCACACATGTGGGCCCCCCCATGGGAAAGTCTGCAGGGGGAGGGGAAAGGGTCGTGGGGGTGAGGGGGAGAGGGAGTGGGTCTGGGATCGGGAGGGAGCCCAGCCGAGCCAAGATTGGGGCCAGGGCCCACTGCACCCATATGGCTGCCTTGTCCCCCATGCCCAGGGTCATTGCCTGGAGTCAGCCCACCCCACCATGCCAATGAATCTGCTACCCCCCAGGCCCACAATGGCCCTGGCTGCCTCCCTGCACCAGCCCTGGCCCCACACTGCCTGGGACAGCCCGGAGCCACCACCAGGCCAGAGGGGATAGAGCCCCCAGGACCCCCATGCCCACCCTACCCCAAGTCAGGGCAGGGTGTGGGACAAAGCCGCAGCTCATCCAGGAGGCATGGGGTGGGGCAGCTCCTGCTGTTGCACACATCTCAGGAGACATGGAGGGTACATACTCCTGGATATACATGGGGCAGGGTGGGCTGCTGTTGCGGGCTGGGGCAGAGCTGGGCTCTTTCCAGTGGGGAAAGGCCAGGCTGCACTGGGGTTGGCAGTGGTGGTGCTGAGAGGGGGATTGGGGAGGTCTATGGTGAATTTTGGGGTGGTTGCACCCTCCCATATCTCCCTTTTAGCACTGCCACCACAGTCCCAGCCCACAGCAGCAACCTGTCCTGCCCGAAGCAAATCTGGGGGCATGCACCCCCCATGCCTCCCAGGATATAGCAGCAGGAGCTGCACCCCCCAGAGAAGCCGCTCGCAGCTCAGTCCTGCACCCTGCCAGCTGTACAGCACCTTCCCCTCCCCTAGCCCCAGCCCCAGTCCCAGCCCCACTCTCTCCCCACCCCTGCTGCAGCCACTGGAAGCCTTTAGCTGGGCTGCCTTGCAGCCCTACCGCTGCCCCATGTTTGGTGGGGGGGTGGCGAAGCCCTGTTAGCCCCCTGCTTCTGCTGCCTATGCTAAAGGGTAAGAAGAAGCCGGTTTAAAGGAGAAAGTTTCCCATGCCTATTATGGCAGTGAGCTCTATTAGCTAAGATTTTAAAACAATGTGAACAGAAGGGACAAGGATTCTCTCTTTAGATAGCATGTGATAGGAGCTGCTGAAGGAAAAAGTAGAGAGAAGACATGGTCTCTGAGTGTGTAAAGTTTTCTTTTCTGCCACATACCTAGGAATAGGAAAGTTAAATTTATGTTAAGCAAAACTCTTTTGCTTTTAAATCCATTTTGACTAGTTGTAAGGAATTTTACTGTTGTGTGGGGGGTTTAAGTCATTTAATCTCCAAGAAGAAAAACATAAGGCCTCAAAAAACAATGCACTTCAGTTAAATATTTCTACCACCATTCACTTTCAGTCAATGGCCACTGGCAGAGTTGTCCTCTTCCACTGAGGTTGGTTCAGATTAGGTTCTAGCAGGTAACAGCCCAGGGCAACAGGTGGCAACATTTCAGAGCTGCAGACTGGAGCAACCTGGCTTGGTTTGTAGATGGGCTGCTGTGACCTGGCTGATGTTGCTCCACAGCATCTGTTCCCTGCACAGCACCTTTCTTCCTGGTCCTGGCACCACTGAAGCTCCCTGCCACCAGAAAGCTTCCACAGCCCCCTTGCTCCAAAGGCCAGATCCATCTTGTAGGATGTACGTTGGGAACCCCATGCACTAGGGGAAATATTGTGAGGAGACATTAAGAGTTGTTGATCATGAAAGAAAGAACTTCTCTCCTCTTAGCTTCTCAGAGGTTTTTGATTTAATGTTTTGTGCTTATGTTTCTTGCCTGAATTTTCCCAAGTACAAGAGGCCCTTGTTGGCACATGAATACATAACCTTTGAAAGGCAAAGTAGGGCATGACCAAAGAAATAAGGTGCACTGAGGTTCAAATGAAGAATGTGAAGTTTTGAATTAAGAATGATGAATGAAATATGCTTCATATGAAAGCTATGCACATTAAAAAATCTTCTTGAGTTATAAACAGACCCGGTCTCTATGATTCATGACACACTAGACATTTGTGATGAGAAATAAGATGCTGAATACTAAAAATGAATTGTGACAGGTGGAATCTATGTAATTTGTATTTGGTTCCATTTTATAATATAATAATCGCATGCCAAAAATGGATGGCTTGCTAACACAGAACTCTGATAGCTGCAAGAAGAAATAATTTTTCTTAAGTTGGCCTCAGTGGCATTCAAAGATAGTCATTGTCTGGAATGCACATTTTATCAGAACAATAAAAGAGAACATTTCCATGTAAGAGCACAATTTTTGGTTTATGCAAAGACTCCTTAAATTGTAAGGCAGTGAAAAACAGATTACTGAAATGTGGATAATGTTTCTGGTGTTGGAAAGACTGCCTTGTTCCCACAGAAAATATTACAAATGTACAAGGTCAGAGTTGACAAAGTAATCCTGTACACTTTTTGCATGAGTGGCATTATCTATATATGTGTAAGTATTGCCTTTTAAACTTGCTTATTTGGAGGGTTATGTTAAAATATTTTGAGACGAATATTATTATAACAAGTATTCAACTTGTCCTTTTTTAGAATCATACAAACTAATAAGCTTAAAAGTTGACTGATGTAATATTTCTAATTTTTTTCCTGAAATATGTCCTGAAAAAGGAGCTTTGTGAAACTTATTGTGTGAAATGACTGTATTTAGTATTCACTAATTTTAAAGTAAAGGGAAAACCTGCAAGTAGTTGAAGTAAGAATCGGAGCATTCAGTGATGACTTGGCCTGGTGTGATCTCTTGTAGAAAAGTGTATGGAGGGGGACAATTTAATGAAGAAAAGTCATTTGTTCCAGCTAAACTAGTTGACTCCACAGTGCACAGGAGACAGAATCAGAAGACAGAGAGAATGGCTGGACATTCAGGGGGTTGAGCCTAGAACTTAGACTCAGCCTTGGCTCCCCTGAGACCCTGCTCTAATTATGGTAGACAGACCAAATAAGTGTTGTGATGCTTCTGGCAACGTCCAAATGAGCGTGACTGTGTGATATGTGGTGTCACAGACATATCTGCGACACCACATACCACACATACAGCTGTTCTCCGCACTGCAGGGGAGCAGCACAGGGTGGGTTTTTGACGTCTGGTTATCTAGGGGTCATCCATGTGGGCATCAATGCTACTGCCAGGGGAGAACCTGAGTGGATTAAAAGTAACTACAGGGCTTTGGGTGCAAGGGTGAAGGGGTCTGGGGCTCAGGTCAAGTTCTCTTTGATCCTCCTGGTCAAGGGAAAGGGCCCAGGCAGGAAATGGGTGCATCCTGCAGATCAATATGTGGCTGAACAGGTGGCATCATCAGCAGGGCCTTGACTTCTTTGACCATAGGATGTTCTTCCAAGAAGAAGGATTGCTAGGAAGAGATGGGATCCAACAGACAAAGAGAGGAAAGAGTATCTTCACAGACAGACTCACTAACCTAGTGAGGAGGTCTTTAAACTAGGTTCTACAGGGGATAGGGAACAAAACCTTGAGGTAAGTGGGGAAGTGGAAGACCTGGAAGAAGAGCAAGCAGGAGGAGGCAACAGAGGAGAACAAGCAGGAAGAATTGGAAGTTCTTGATCAGTCACAGTACTATGATGTGATTGGAATAACAGAGACTTGGTGGGATAGCTTGCCTGACTAGAGCCCTGTCATGGATGGGTTCAAACTGTTCAGGAAGGAGAGGCAGGGGAGACGAGAAGGAGGAGTTGCACTTTATGTAAAAGAGCCATATGATTGCTCAGAACTCCAGTATGAAACTGGAGATAGGTCTGTTGAAAGTTTCTGGATTAAGGTTAGATAGGAGAGCAACAAGGCTGATGTTGTAGTGGGTGTCTGCTATAGAACATCAGACCAGGAGGAAGTGGTAGATGAGGCTTTCTTCAAACAGCCAGTGGAAGTTTCCCAATCACAAGCCCTGGTTTTCAATGGGAACTTCAATCACCCTGACATCTGCTGGTAGGACAATAAAGCAGTGCATAGGAAATCCAGGAAGTTTTTGGAGAGTGCTGGGGACAATTTCTTGGTGCAAGCACTGGAGTGGCCAACTAGAGGCTGTGCTCTTCTTGACCTGCTTCTCACAAGTGGGAATGAATTGGTGGGGAATGCAGTAGTGGATGGCAACTTGGGCAGCAGTGACCATGAGATGATAGAGTTTGGGATCCTGAGGAAAGGAAGGATGTATAGCAGGAAAATAAGACCCTGGACTTCATAGTTTCATAGTAGCTAGGGTCAGGACGGACCTGAACAGATCATCTAGCCTGACTCCCTGCCACAGGCAGGAATGAATGCTGGGTTCACAAGACCCCAGACAGGTGATCATCCAACCTCCTCTTGAATTTGCCCAAGGTAGGGGCGAGGACCACTTCCCTGGGCAGTTGGTTCCAGATTTTGGCCACCCTAACTGTAAAATATTGCCTTCTGATCTCTAACCTAAACCTATTCTCCATCAGCTTATTACTGTAACCCAGGCAATACTCCAAAAGGTACCCCCTCTCCAATTGAAGGCAGGTGCACAAGCACTGTGGGAGGTGTAGGGACTCTCCTCCCACTATAGAGCAGAGCCAGACCACCACTGGGGAGTTAACCATATACCTTTTAATGAGGGAACAATACTGGGAACATAACAGGCATAGTCAGGGGGTATAGTGGACACTACAATGCCCCAAGGGGGCAGGATTCAAGAAAGGTTAGACACTGACAATCATTGACAAAAGACAGGGTTAACACAATATAAAACACAAACGGCAGAGCAAACAATACTGGTTGGGAAAATATAAAAAGACAAAAAATACAAAATGTCAAAGGACAAAGAAATATAGGGCCTAGGTACCTGGAAGGGGAGAAAACACAATGGCCCCTTTCCACTGCAAGAGGAATTTCTCCTTGTTAGCTCACTCACCCCAAGTCACCAAAGTTGGGCCTTGAACTTGGACCTCCCACATGGTAGATAGAAACACTGCCACATAGCCACCAGTGTCAGTACTGTACCATCTTGCTAGGGGTCTTGACCTTCCTGGAGCCCCGGCCTCACATCGAGCTGCCTGGTCTCTGATTGGAGAAGCTGGAAGCTGAGCTGGGAACCTCTCAGGTCGCTGCTCAGATCCTTGCTGGAGTGGGGACCTTGAACTTGGACCTCCCACATGGTAGATAGAAACACTGCCACATAGCCACCAGTGTCAGTACTGTACCATCTTGCTAGGGGTCTTGACCTTCCTGGAGCCCCGGCCTCACATCGAGCTGCCTGGTCTCTGATTGGAGAAGCTGGAAGCTGAGCTGGGAACCTCTCAGGTCGCTGCTCAGATCCTTGCTGGAGTGGGGAAGCCTCTCCTGCTGGTCACAGCCTCTTGTAAGGGATCCTGGAGCCCAGCAGGAAGCCTCTCTTGCCGGCCACACGCTGTACTGCTGAGGATCCAACTTGTGTCTGCAGGTCCTGCTCCTTCAGGGTCTTCTGGGGCAACTGCTTCCACCCTGCTGGCTCAGCTCTTTGAAGCTCCTTCCTCATGGTCCCTCGCTAGTCTCTTTTCTGAGTCAGCCATGCTGCCCCTTTTATCCCCCTCCAGGTGACCCAAGGGGCCAATCAGGGGACATGAGGGGTGAGTCTCTGGGGCCTGATTAGTGAGGAAAGGGAATCCCAAGTCCTTCAATCATCTTTTACCCCTTCAAAACCCCTGGGCCAAATCATTACCAGATTGGTGAGGAAAGGGAATCCCAAGTCCTCCAATCATCTTTTGCCCTTTCAAAACCCCTGGGCTAGGTCATTGCCATCTAGCCCGTCACATTACCATTGTTCCTTGTCACCCCAGGTGGTGCTGGGGAGAAAAGGGATCTATCTATTTGTTGTTGATCTCCCCTGATGAGTTTGGTGGCAGCCACCAGGTCCCCCCTCAGCCTCCTCTTGCTGAGGCTGAACAGGTTCAGGTCCTTCTGTCTCTCCTCACAGGGCCTGTCCTGCTGCCCTCTCACCAAGTGGGTGGCCCTCCTCTGAACCCTCTCCAGGCTGGCCACACCTCTTTTGAAGTGCGGCGCCCAATACTGGACGCAGTACTCCAACTGCGGCCTGACCAAAGTCGCATAGAGGGGGAGTAGCACCTCTCTGGACCGGCTTGAGATGCACCTTTGGATGCATGACAAGGTATGGCTGGCCTTGCTGGCTGTGGTCTGGCATTGGTGGCTCACGTTCATCTTGGAGTCAATAATGACTCCGAGATTCCTTTCCGCCTTTGTGCTTTCAAGAAGGGAACTCCCCAGCCTGTATGTATGCTGTGGATTCCTTCTCCCAAGGTGCAGCACCCTGCATTTGTCTATTTTGAACCCCATCCTATTCTTGTCTGCCCACTTTTGTAGTCTGTCTAAATCTAGTTGCAGCCTCTCTCTCCCTTCAAGTGTGTCCACCTTGCCCCACATCTTAGTGTCATCAGCAAATTTGGACAGTGCGCTTTCCACCCCCTCGTCCAAGTCGCTGATGAAGATGCTAAACAGTGCGGGCCCGAGGACCGAGCCCTGGGGTACCCCACTGCTCACATCTCGCCAGGCCTCAATGCCACAGTTGCTTAATTTATTGATGAGGATGGGGTGAGAGACAGTGTCAAAGGCCTTCTTAAAGTCTAGAAAAACTACGTCTATGGCGCCACCATCATCCAAGGATTTAGTTACTTGGTCATAAAAGGCAATCAGGTTGGTCTGGCAGAACCTGCCTTTGGTGAACCCAAGCTGATTGCCGCTGAGCATGATCTCCCCTGCTGGCCCCCCACAGATGTGCTCCTTGATGATTCTCTCCAAGATCTTCCCGAGCACCGAGGTGAGGCTTACAGGTCTATAGTTACTTGGGTCCTCCTTCCTCCCCTTCTTGAAAATTGGGACCGCATTAGCCAGTTTCCAATCCCCTGGCACCTGGCCAAATGACTGTGCATGCTCATACAGCTGGGCCAAGGGCTCCGCAATGACCCCTGCCAGCTCCCTCAACACTCTTGGGTGGAGGGCATCTGGACCTGCAGATTTAAAAATGTTTAGCCCTTCCAGAAGATCCCTAACTACATATGCACTGACTGAAGGCCTGATAGAGCTATCCCCAAGATTGTTCCTACCTCTGGTAGGTGGGATATCTTGGTCCCTGTTCAAGAAAACAGAGGCAAAAAACAGAGACTTCATAAAAGCAGACTTCGACTCAAGAAACTCATGGGCAAGATCCCCTGGGAAACCAGTCTGAGGGGAAGAGGAGTCCAGGAGAGCTGGTTGTACTTAAAAGAATCTTTACTAAGAGTGCAGGAATGAACCATCCTGATGTACAGGAAGACTAGCAAGTATGGCAGAAGACCAGCTTGGCTTAGCAAGAAACTCTTCAGTAAACTAAATCACAAAAAGGAAGCTTATAAGAAGTGGAAACTTGGACAAATATCGAGGGAGGAGTATAAGAGCATTGCTTGGGCATGCAGGGATGAAGTCAGGAAGGCCAAAGTTCAATTGGAGTTGCAGCTAGCAAGGGATGTGAAGGGTAACAAGAAGGGTTTCTACAAGTATATCAGTATCAAGAGGAGGATGAGGGAAAGTGTGGATCCCTTACTGAATCGGGAGGCAGCCTTGTGACAGAGGATGCAGAAAAGGCTGAGGTGCTCAATGCCTTTTTGCTTCAGTCTTCACAGGCAAGGTCAGTTCCCTGACTACTGCACTGGGCAGCACAGTTTGGGGAGGAGGTAAGCAAGCAGCCACCAGTGGTGAAAGAACAGGTTAGGGGCTATTTAGAAAACCTGGACGTGTACAAGTCCATGGGGCTGGATGGGATGCATCCAAGGGTGCCAAGGGAGTTGGCTGATGAGATTGCAGAGCCAGGGGCCATAATCTTTGAAAACTCATGGCTATCAGGAGAACTCCTGGATGATTGGAGGAGGGCAAACAGTGTCCATATTTAAGAAAGGGAAAAAGAAGGATCCAGGGAACTACAGACCTGTCAGCCTCACTTCAATCCCTGGAAAAATCATGGAGCAGATTCTCAAGGAATCCATTTCTAAACTTTCAGAGAGGGTGATTAGGAACAGTCAACATGGTTTCTCCAGGGGCAAGTCATGCCTGACCAACCTGATCACCTTCCATAATTAGGTTACTGGATCTGTGCAGGTGGGGAGACCAGTGGATATGGTATACCCTGATTTTAGCAAGGCTTTTAATACGATCTCCCAGAACATTCTTGTAAGCAAGCTAAGGAAGTATGGGCTGGATGAGTGAACTGTAAGGTAGATAGAAAACTGGCTGGAGCATCAAGTTCAGAGAGTAGTAATCAATGGCTTGATGTCTAGTTGACAGCCGGTATCAAGTGGAGTGCCCAGGGCTCTGTCCTGGGGCTGATTTTGCTCTATGTCTTCATCAATGACCTGGAAGATGGTATAGAGTGCACCCTCAGTAAGTTTGCAGATGACACTAAGCTGGGGAAAGTAGTAGATATGGTGGAGGGTAGGACTAGGATTCAGAATAACCCAGACAAATTGGAGGATTGGGCCAAAAGAAATTTCATAAGGTTCAACAAGGACAAGTACAGAGTCCTGCACTTTGGACAGAACAATCCCATGCATCAATACAAGCTGGGGACTGTCTGGCTGGGCAGCAGTTCTGCAGAAAAGGACCTGGGGATTACAGTGGACAATAAAGTGACTATAAGCCAGCAGTGTGCCCTTGTTGCAAAGAAGGCTAACAGCATACTGGGCTACATTGGTAGGTATATTTCCAGTAGGTCGAGGGAAGTGATTATTCCCCTCTATTCAGTGCTGGTGAGCCACATCTGGAGTACTGTGTTCAATTTTGGGCCCCCCACTACAGAAATGGTGCGGACAAATTGGAGAGAGTCCAGTGGATGGCAACAAAAATGGTGAGGAGCCTTGGGGACATGACTTCTGAGAAGAGACTGAGGGAACTGGGCATATTTAGTTTGGAGAAGCAAAGATTGAGAGGGGATTCAATAGCAGCCTTCAACTACCTGAAGGGGGGTTTGGAAGAGGATGGAGCTAGACTGTTCTCAGTGGTGGCAGATGGCAGAACATGGAACAACGGTCTCAAGTTGCAGCATGGGAAGTTTAGTTTAAATATTAGGAATAATTTTCTCACTCGGAGGGTGGTAAAACACTGGAACAGTTTACCCAGAGAGGTTGTGGAATCTCCATCCTTGGAGGTTTTCAAGACCCGGCTAGACAAAGCTTTGGCTGGGATGAACTAGCTGGGGATGGTCCTACTCTGAGGAGGGGGATGGACTATATGACTTCCAGAGGACCCTTCCAACCCTAATTTTCTATGATACTGTGCAGTAGCAGTGGTGTCACGGTTCGTGCCCACCAATGCTACGTTGCTGTAGCAATGAGCTACAGCTTGTCGCTACAGTAACATAGCATCTTGTATAGACACACCCAGGGAGAAGGACTACAGATCTTATTTTGTGCAAATCCAGTGGCCCCGGTACTTATGACAGCTGTGATAGAAGGACTTTGGTCACTGTTCCAGCCACTGCTGCTGAGGAAGATAGAGAAGGACTCAAACCCTAGCCTGGTTAGTAAGGTACAACTTTTCTCCCTACCACTACACACCACTAACAAAGTACACAATTATTCAACCTTCATTTGTGCAGACTGGATTTCACCCTTGGTCCTTTCCCACAATGCAATGGTTCACGTTCAGAGAACCCTGCTTTAAGTCTTCCTATTGGTACATATTTGGATGGGGAGTATCTGGAAATAAAATCAACAGAGCAGCAGATGTTCTAACTGCAAGCCAATAGATCTGGAGCTTCATCTTTTCCCCTCTTGCTTTCTTGGTAAGTTTATTCAAACACAGAAAATATTTCATTAAGGAGTTCTGTTGAAAACTGCAAGCACTGATTCTGAATACTTAAGGCATTCCATAGTTCATAGTATAACTTTCAGGTCCCCAAATCATGGACCATTAATAAGTGTGGCTTCTGCGTCACATGTTAAAGGGAATCAGGGTGGAGAATTCATCAAACTTTCTTTTGACATAGTGGCCTGGACAGGACATGGGTTTTAAATGTGCTGGGTCAAACTGCAATACCAAATGAGAAATTACACAGCTTGTAATATATTCTGGGATGAGGCAGGTTATGGTCAGTGACTGCATCTATTGCTTTGTTCTTAAAGCACACAGAGAAATCAATGTGACATTCTGTTCCCCTCTGGATTCTATTTGCTGGAATAGCACTGTAACCCTTTCACTACCCTAAAACGTACTACACAACACACTTTGCAAAGAAAGCAATGTCTCGGTTGTAGATGATTGCTATCTACTGTATTTAGAATAAGTATAAAGCAACAGTGATTTTAGGAGTCTGATTCTATCAAACAATTATGCATGTATTTACCAATGTTTTGCATAATCATCAGAATTTTATCTCCGTTTAAAAATCTGTTGGTTTTATTTTGTATACTACATTGACCCAGGTCTCTCCCTTGTGCCATCAACTCCCCTATATTTTAAACTTCTCCACCACACACCATGGTTTGCTGAAGCACTCATGCTTAAATTTTCTTTTCAGAAAATCTTTTATCATCTTTATATTCTTACACTATATCCATCACTCCAGCAGTGGAAACCCTATTACTAAATAACAGACTTTTAAAACTGTTTGGGGACCTAATCCCAATGACATTTAGCTTCTAATTTTCTAAGGTTTTGAACATATGGCACAGTTACTGTGGTGCAGACAAAAAGTAGATACATGGCATATAGACCTACACTGGCATAACTTATTTGAGTCACATATAGAATAATCCCAAGAAAATCAGGGTAAAACTGAACTGATATAAGGTTGTGTGTTCAGACATACTAAATTTCCTTACATACAACACTTACTTTTTTCCAAAAATCAGATTTTGAAAATGTTGATGTGCAATTTAAGCAAGGAAATATGGTAACAGCAGCTTCCACCAAAGGAGCCTCCATCAGGAAAGAGAGAAATCAGCACTGCACTTGCTGCAAAACTAGCTCATGGGGCTCCATAGCTGCTGGCTGTGGATGATAGGAGCCTTTTCCCCCAGTGGAGGCTTGAGCTGCAGAGGTTACTACTGTCTTGGCTCTGCTGTATTTCTAAAGTAGAGCTGAGCCCTGGGCTGGGTGGACCCTCTGCCTACTCCACAGGTGCTGCTGGCTGCCGTTCCAGCTCAGCTCAAGAGAAGAGGGGACCGTAAGTTTAAGTTTGGTTCAGCTAGCAGCAACTGTGGTGTCCTGAAGTTCGGGAATTAGCAGAATAACCACAATATTTGCTTCCCCTGCTACTACAGCTATGTGCGTTTTCCCTTACTGGTATTTTCAAGGAAAGACTTTTTTTTCTTTATTCTCTTTTCAAAAACAAGGTGGGCATCTTATTTTAAGGCATGTTATACGCAAGAAAATGCAGCATTCTGCCGTAGTCATTTACTAGAGGCAAAAAACGCTATTACATGCTGTGCTACCACCTAATGCTGAAGTGATGCAATAGTACCTATTGTGAGCAGCTACATTGCAATAGTCATTCCATTTTTCTTCTCAGGAACTTGATGTACAAAACACTGATGTATAAAACCGATGCAAATTATACTGGTATAAATGTGCACTGTGTCCAGGCTCTCAGCAGTCCCTTTTGCAAATTGCATTTAGGGTCTGAAGCATTTTTTAGAAAGTGAGCCTCTGTACTTCAGTTCCCCGTCTATGTGGTGGGGATAATCACATTTTTCTACTTTACACAACATTATAAGGATGCAGACAAAAATTGCAATGAGCTGAGAATTGTGGTGTGTGAAACCATACTCCTCCCTGAAGAAGGAAAGTAGTATGATGCCATTTTATGGGTGTAACAAGTGGGCATCCTGGGGCCAGTCTGAATGTTGACCCAACCACTTGTCTCAGGGCAAACTACCCACCTGTCTTCTGTGCCTTGGATGAAACTAATATAAAGTTGTTAACAAGGCAGGAAGTTGCCCATTTAATTACCCTGATGCCAAGGTCTTATATAAGGTTCTGAACCCCACCTTATACCATGTCCCATGCATTGCAGTTGGCATCCATGGCCTAACACCCAGCCTCAACTTACATGGCCTAACATCCAACCTATAATCCAGTGTCTTCACACTAGGACCCTTACTCCAGTGCCTCATGTTGTGGCTCTCACTTCTATGCCTTCACACTGGACTCACAATCCCTGTGCCCTCACACTGGGCTCTCAATCTCATTTACTTGGGGCTCCCAGCCCCTCCCTTTCCTTGGGCTCCCTACCCGGTTTGGGACCCTCTTATTCATAGATACTAGTGAGGTCCCTTCTAGCCCAAAATCATCAGGTCCAGCCCCTTCCCAAAGGACAGGAAGGCAGCAGGGGTCAAATGATCCTAACAAGATAGGCATCCAAATGTTTTTTGAAAGTATCCAGAGTAGGTGGTTGCACCATCTCTGGGGGGAGTCTATTCCAGACCCTGGCAACTCAGACAGTAAAGAAGTTATTTCTTATGTCCAGCCTAAAACAGTCTTCCAGGAGTTTGTGACCGTTAGACCTCATCTTCCCATGGGGTGCCCTGGTGAATAGTTGTTCTCCTAGGTCCTGGTGCACAACCCTTATATACTTATAGGCTGCCACCAAGTCACCCCTGAGCATACACTATTCCAGGCTGAAGAGTCCCATGTCTCTCAGCCTCTCTTCATAAGGCCTGGTCTCTTGTCCTCTTGGTCCCCTCGTGCACCCACACTGGGGCCTCATCCTCTACCTGACCCTGGGCCTCAGTCCCCTTGTCCCAGGAGTCTCACACCCAGCTCCCTCATGGGCTCAGGGCCCCACCCCCCTGGAGCCTCACACCCAACTCATTCATACACCTCAGGACTCACTGTGAGCCTCAGCACTGCTCCAGGTCCCTCCATTTGACCTGTGCCCTGCCTCAGGACTCACTGTGAGTCTGGGCCCTTGCTTTGTCTTCAGGGTGAGCTCCCCTAGCCTTTCCCCTCCACAGGGTAACTCACAAGGCAGCAGGCAGTGATGCTTTCTGGTACCCCATACTCGCCCTTCACTGGGGAGGCACAGGTGTGGCATTTCCTGGACACTGCCCACTACTGGCAGTCCCACCACACCATCCAGCCCCAGCAGGATTTAGTTTTAGGCCATGCGCCAGGACCCGGAACCTACAGCCATCCCCATAGTTCCTACTGTGTACCTCCAAGCTGTTCTGAGCAACAGCCCCAGGCAGGAAATGTTACCTCTCCAGCTACCTGCAGCAAACTGCTAGCCCTGCTACTCTTATGTCTAGCAGCTGGGCCCACTTCCCCAATCATGCAGCCTTTGGCTGGCCGTGTGATTTCTGATGGGGATTGCAGCTACCTGCAGGCTGCTCTTCTGCTAGCTCAGCCCCTTTGAGTAACAGAGCACAAGTTGTGCTCTGTTACAATGGGCCATGCTATAAAAGACACAGTGTATGTGTGGACGAAACAGGGCCCCTAAATTGAAGTGGTGGGTTTTAAAAAACACCACTTTGATTTAGGGCTGATTAAACCCCTGTGTCATACACACACCCCACTGACTTACCTGCCTCTCCAGTGGGGAGGGGAGGGTGTGCTGCTGGTGGGTGGAGCAGTCCCTGGGCTGCGGGGGAAGCTGGTGCTTCCCTGTGCAGCAGCTGCGGCTCCCCCCATGAAGTGGCACTTGCCTGCAGGCAGCTGGCTCGGGCAGTCCCAGGGGACACCGCAGCTGTGGAGGGAAGCACTGGGCCCCCATGCAGCTCAGGCAGGCAGGCAGGCAGGCTCCAGGGAGGAGGGTGGGGGAGATCAGGCTCGCCGCTTTTCTTGGGCAAAGCTGCCTTACCAGGCTGCTGTCAGGATGTCTGCAGGGCTTCGTGCAGAGCCCCTGAGCCGCATGGAGGCCCGTGTTTCACTCTGCGGCAGTAGGGGCAGCAAACTAAACCTCCTTGAAGAAGTTTTAGTTTGCTGCACTCCAAATCATTTACGGTTCATTACGCCACTGAATTTCCTACAGCATCTGGAATTAATGCGTAATATGCCACCGAGGAGTGCAAACACTGACACCATTAAAGCAGTGCAAAAGCATTTAGAATGCTTTAAAGTGTCATGCACACATGCTTCTCATTTCACCTACACACGGCCAAAGTTGACTGGATTCAAACTTGGAATTCCTAGTACTTAAAAGAAATAAATAAAGGTGTACTTGGTCACATTTGATCAAGCCAGTTTACTTTGCTGTGATCCCATCCCTTCTATACATACCTTCCAAGAAATAAATTTTAGTTTATGCACTTAAGTAGATATACCAGAATCTGTAAGTGTTTTTTCTATGGGGTGGGATGACATGGGAAA
>NW_005843308.1:167574-170789 GCF_000455745.1 Alligator sinensis
ATTCTTGGAGCCATAGTGCAGAGGCAGTTAATTGAGCCAAATAAGGGCTTGATGGCATGCATTACTTAATATGAATGTGGTGTGTCTAAATTAAATTTAAGTTTGTCTTAAATTTAAGAGTCCAGCCAATACATTTTACTTGAAGTTAATGTTCATAGGAATGCTATCCTGGGAAAATTCTGGATAACTTAGAGCTGCCTTGGTAAGATTATTTACAGTAGTGAGAATACTGCTCTGTAATAATTATTTTTTGGCATTTTCGGAGAGAGACTTCTACTACATGTTGTTTTGGGTATGTCTATAATGTCTTTGCAGTGACCCCAAGATCACCTCCAACAAACATAGCCGGCCAGTTTGCTCCTGCTCTGTACATACCACTTGCTGGAAAGTTCTGCGTAGTCCCTCTTTTTGGTCATGTTCATGGACACTCTTAGTCTTAGTCCTGGGAGTGCTCTTGGCCAGGTACAAACATTGTACTTTTACTGGTATAAGTGATCGGAAACCAGTCTATACCCATAACAGAACAGAAGTTCAGGACACAAAACCAGTCTATACCTGTAACAGAGCCCATAGATTGGTTCATCACACATAGATTGGTTTAAAAACAGTAGAACCTAGTCTAAGATTTGCACCCCCCATCAAAGGGCTACTGTGTGTTCTGTTCACTACTGATCTAAACTACACTGCTTACAGAAAACCACATAACTTAGATCAATTCTGCCTTGGGCTTTTTGAATGTCTGTACCTAGCCCTTGAGAACAGAGTTGGCTGCACCCAGCAGTACTCTAATAGCAGTGACACAACATTTTCTTCTTTTTTTCCCTTTGAACATAAGGTGAATGCGAAACAGGAGTAAGTGGGTAGGACTTGTTTCTCAGCACCGATCTTCAGATCGCCATGGAGGACAGTTTAAGCATACCTTTGTACTGTAAGCTCTTTGGGACAAAGGCACTCTGGGGACAAGGTTCTGTGGAGTATTTTTACTTTGAATCCACCCCTACATAGAATGTTTTCTTTGGAGTCACAAAAGCTGACATCCTCAGCCAATACATACTAGTAATATATGCAGTCCCAGTTACAAAATATTAGGCAGATTACAGATGTAAAGAAAATAAAAGCAGCACTTTAAACTCTGCGCGCCCTTGTGCTGAACCCACCTAATGCCCAGGAAAGGTGTTATGTTAGCTGAACCCGGCTCACCCGATGTCTGTATAGATAGGGTGCTTTAGTGGTGCTTTTTTGGCACTTTTATCTAATAGCTGATTGAATGTGTTTTCAATAAAAGTGCCAAAAAGCCATGCTGAAGCACCCAATTTATACAGATGTTGCAGAGCTGGGTCAAGTTAACACCCCGTTTCTTCAGTAAAGTGTTTTGTTTTGTTTTTTTTCACATCTGTCAGCAACCGTCAGTAAAGCATCATAAGCCATCACTGAGACCAACTGCTTTCTTTTTGGTTTGAACAGGATAAAGAAAAGCTAGAGATAACATCTGCAATACATTGGCTTCATTTTAATTTGTTAATGATGTAGACAAAGCAACAAGAGACTTCAGTGAGGCACATTTTTTGCCCTTAGTGGTACGCCATAGCTAAAAGGGCAGATGTCACAGATCACAGCTCTCCGATACTTGTCAGTTTGAATGTAAAGACAGAAAACTGCTAGATTATGTGTGATTATAACCGAGAGCATTTGCATTGCAAAAGAACTAAATCCCCTGCAGGGTTAGTCTCCAAGGGAAAGTAAACAGGGACATAAGAGTGGGGGGAAACAGTTTCTTAACAGCACTAGATTAAGAGTGGCGTGAGCTCTGCTGCTGAATTCTGTATGCTCAGATCTAAATTCTGCCTTCCAGTGTTCATGCAGGGTTCCTACGGGAATCAGTAGGAGCTGTGTGGAAGCAGATGGGGGGCCAAATAACTGAAATCTTGATCTCCGGTGTGTTCGTTGGAAAACATCTTCCTCAGTTTCAAAAGATGTGGGTGAGGAACAGCTTTCATTCTCTTGCATGTCAGTGTTACTATTTTCCTTAGAAGTTGCACAAAAGCATTAATGTGGTCTCAAGTAAAGCAGAGGATTAGGGACCTACTTAATTCATAATTTCATAGATTTTATCAAAACCATGAAATTGGGCATTGCCCACAAAATCTGTGAAATTTAAACCCCACCCAAAAAGCAATTTACTGAAAATAAAGTGCTGGTTTCCCAATGGGAGTGACTGGTGCAAAGAGAAGTCAGTATGACAGCTGCCCCCACCCCCTGCCCCTCACTGCTGATTGGCTGAGAAGGCTGCCTGTTGTGTGGCCTCACCCTTCTCTGCCAATCAGTGGAGATGGGCAGGCCCGCATGACAGACAGCCCTCTGGGCAAATCAGCAGCAAGGGGCTGGGTTACATGGTGGACAGCCTTCAGCCAATCAGCAGTGAGGGGCATGGCTTCTGGGGCCCTTCAGACAATCAGAGGCATGGGGAGGGGTGCACTTCAATAAGCCCATGAAATTGATGGTCGGTGCTGCGACTGGTCCATGAAATCTTCTGGCTGCCATCTCAGTTTGGTTAGGTCCCTACAGATGATGCACTAACTTTCATCCTGTGCAATTTAACTGACACTAATTGTGCTGCAGTAAGTCTCCACTAAGGGAGAATTTAGACTTGACGAATCTATTGTGCTCTGAAATAGGTACCTATAACTACTGAAGTAAGAGAGAAATGAATATGTATGTTTATTTATATCATCTACATTGTCTAAATGTATCTAAGTGCCTTTAATACAAAAGGTTACTGGAATAAAAGTTTGAAGAGATTAAGTTACATGAGGAAACCTCTTAAAAATGAACTATCCAAGCACTATAAATGATTATCAGAACAGTTAACCTCTAAGGCTGCATAAACATATTCAGGGCAAGGAGGTTCCAGGGGCAGATCGAGAGGTCCATGGGTGGATGGGGGAGCAGGCAGGGTCTGTAGAGAGACTGTGGGGGGCAAGTGGGATCTACAGGAGGGATCAGGAAGCAGGTGGCATCTGCAGGGCAGGGGAATAGAGGAATCGGGGGGGGAGGCAGCATCCACAGGGAAAGTTGGGGGCAGGGGAAGTGGCATCTATGGGAGGGATTGGGGGAATGGCAGGTGTCCCAGGGGAGCGGGGGCACTGGGAGACCCCCGCGGCGGTCAAGGGGTCTGCTTACCTCCAGCAGGGCCGGAGGAGCCGAAGAAACCCCAG
>NW_005843308.1:176740-189315 GCF_000455745.1 Alligator sinensis
GCAACGCAGAGGAGCACCTGCGGAGTGCGGGGCAACGCCGAGCAGAGGTGGAGCAAGCTGCGAGCAGTGCAGCAGAGCAGGCTGCGAGCCACGCAGCGGAGCACCTGCGGAGTGCGGGGCGACGCCAAGCAGAGGCGGAATAGGCTGCGAGCAGCGCAGCAGGGTAGGCTGCGAGCAACGCAGCGGAGCACCTACGGAGTGCGGGACGACGCCGAGCAGAGGCGGAGCAGGCTGCGAGTCACACGGCAGAACCAGCTGGGAGCAACGCAGTGCAGCACCCGGGAGCGGGACAAGGAGGGGAGAGGTCAGCCTCGTGAAGGGGGCAGCTGCCAGCGGGGAACCTGCCACCCGAGACGGCCGGAGGGGCGACGACGGCGCCGAGAGTGGGGCCAACGATACTCCACGCTATAGAGCCGACGGCACGGGTAACTGGGGCGAGAACTATTGGGAGAGCAGAACAGACATCTGCAGCCCAAGAAAGGGGAGCGTAAGCTGGCATCCTTACGGGGAGAGGCACGACCGGTCCGAAGACCACTGGTAGTCACCAGCGGGTCCGAACCAAGAGAGCGCGAGGCAAGGACGGATTGGGGGCCAGAATAGGAAGACCTGAGGGGGCGTATGGCCGGGGTGTAGGGGAGGACGGAGCCCCGAGAGTTCCCGCGAGGAAGCACGCAAGCACCGGGGGATGCCCCGAGGGAAGACCCCCCACTGAAAGAGTCATCAAAGTCGTGGCAGGCGAGTTCTGGGGTCTCCCTTTATACCAGGCGGGGCAAAACCTGGGCACTACGAACGAAGCCCGGGTGTGCAAAACATCGGGTCCGGGCGAAGGCGGCGCGCGAACTCCTGGTGGAACAGAGGCGGGTACAGCAGGCAAGCAGGATTTGTGGAAGGGATGGGAAGGAGAGCAGGGGGCAGGCTACATCCTTGGGGAGGAAATGAGAATGCTAGCAGGTTCTGTGGCGGGGATCAGGAGGATCAGGGTAGCGGGCAGAGTCTGTGGGGAGATCAGGGAGCAGGTGGCATCCATAGGGGTGCTGGGATCGAGGAAGATTTGGCGGGATCAGGAAGGCTTGAAGGGTCTGCAGGGAGGCTTGAGGGGATGGGGGAACTCTCTCTCCACCCCCCGCCCCCTGAACCAGAATCCTCTTTAACATCTTTCTCAATGACCTGGATGAGGGAGTGGGCAGCGCAATAATTAAGTTTGCGGATGACACCACACTGTGGGGAAATGTTGGCTCATCTGAGGATAGGGTAAGGATCCAGGATGACCTTGACAGACTGGTCCTATGGGCTGAACGCAATCAGCTGAGGTTCAATAGGGACAAGTGCTGGGTCCTTCACCAGGGTAGGAAAAACCTCCACCATAACTATATGACGGGTGGTGGTCCACTGGTTGGCTCTCCATCTGAAAGGGACCTGGGGTGACAGTCGACCAGAGGATGAACATGAGCCAACAGTGTGATGAGGTTGCCAGCAAGGCAAATAGAACTCTGGTGTGCATCAGCCGCTGTGTTGCGAATAGATCCAGAGAAGTGCTCCTCTCCCTCTATTCAGCATTGGTGAGGCCACAGCTGGAGTACTGTGTCCAGTTCTGGGCACCCCACTTCAAGAAGGATGTGGATAAGCTCAAAAGGGTACAGAGAAGGGCAACCTGGATGAGTAAGGGCTTGGTGGATAGGCCCTATGAGGGGAGACTCTGGGAACTGGGTTTGTTCAGCATAAGTTATTTGAGGAAAAATGTAGGTTAGACATAAGGAAAAACGTCTTTTCTGTAAGGGCATCTAGAATCTGGAACACACTCCCAGCAGAGGTGGTACAGCCACCATCCCTGGAGGTGTTCAATAGGAGGCTGGACAAGCACCTTGTTGAGCTCATTTGAGCCCAATTACCTCCTGCCCATGGCAGGGGACCAGACTTGCCCCATGAACCTACCCCCTCATCCCTCTCACCCCTTCCCCCACCAGGACTTACTTCCACAGCTCCCAGCATCAGTGAACACAGATAATAACACCAATGCCAGGAGCAGCTTGTAGAAAGATTTGGTGGGCTGTGTGGCTTGTTGGTCCATGGTGGGGGGATTGTCCATCTTGGGGAGGGGTGAAGGGGGAATCTAAAAAGAGCCTGGTACCAGGGATGGGGTAGGAAAACCCAGACCCATCTGGGCTTTTCCAGCTCCAGGGCTGTGCTGAGAACAGTACAGAAATTTGGGACAATTGGATCATTCTAAAAATGGCCAACCCAATCTCAGCTAGACTACCTCAGAGGTAGGATTAACTTAGATCTGGTTGGCTATTTTTAGATCAATGTAGCCTTCCTGGAACTTCTGTACAGTTCGCACTTAGATCAACCTCACTAGGGATGTAAATGTAAGGTCCGTACTGGGGTAAACTAAGTTGGATTGGATGGCCATTTTTAACATGATCTAATCTCCCAAAATTTCTGTATGCAGTCTAAGAAGTGTTGCACCCTTGATTTTTCTTTATTTGAAGGTAAGCTGATGTTAACGTTGACTACTCTAGTTCTCCTTTCTGCCTTCTAAAGGAATAACTGGAAATATTTTTCAGCAGGCTCTTAATGGCTTATAAAAGTCTGATTTCCTAATTGCAAATTGCTCCTCATTTTACTAGCTGCAGATGACTCCGGAGCAACTGCAATTGCTGGATCAAGTCCAATCTTTACACAGGGGGAGGGAACTGAGTTATTTTGGAATAGAAAGAGAAGAATGAACATCAAAACTAGATTGTGAGTAATTACAGTGGCAAATACAGATAAGCCTATTTGATTCATTCAGCTTTATACCCTTACTTGGAAGAAAATTGTCTTGCTAACCACAATACTATTTTTTCTTTTCTGGCTTGTGTTAAAATTAGTACTGCTTTCAGAAATAATGCCTCTAAAAATCACATCTACAGTGCCATGGTCAAAATTACTAATTCCTTACCTCCATACAACATTGGGTTCAAGTATACCCCAATCCAGAAAACTGGTCCTGTAGTAAAAATCTTAATAACTTCAGTTTGTGCCCAAAAGTTAAGAAGTAACTTTATTATGGTCCAAAAGAATTTGCAGAGAAGAGAATTCAGAAGGTAGCTCCCCAAAGTTAAAAAAATTTGAAGTAGAAAGAAGGGGCACATTTTTACACAGGGAGGGTAATCTGGGCATCAGCAAGGGATTTTGTGGATTCCTTGATCTCTTAAAATCAAGTCTTGGGTGCCCTCTAACAAGAACTGCAATGGCTAAAACAGCAGCAGTAGGCCTGATGTGGAGATGACTGTCAGTTTGTTTGATATGTGCCCATGGAAGATGCACTAGATGATTCTGATGGTTCTTTCCAGACTTCAGGATGAGTTGAGAAAACTCAGCACTTTGTATGATGGAGACTTTAGGGGCATGTTGATGTGTAATAGTTAAGAAAGGATTAGCGATTTTACTAGAACACAAGACTAAAATCGCTCATGTTGGAAAAACTTTTAAAGTAATGGACGTAGCATCAAAATGTCCCAATTGCCCCAATCCATACGTTTTAGCTTGTGTCTGTCCATCTGCTGAATCCTAGTAGAAATGTAAAATTGCCAATGCACAGAATTCTTGAATATAGAAAAGTTTTAATAACATTTCATAAAATTATTCTATAATCTAGAATGAAGGCTTTATATTGAGATGGCAATAAATAATAAGAATTAGAGGATCCTGACCTGCATAGATCAGAAGAAACTATGCCATTTTAAACCTGAGGAATACCTGGTCATATCACTTCTAAACAAATATTCCCCCAGTAAATTTTCAGACTAGGAGTCCAGTTTGGTAAAGCACAGAGTAACCCTAATTCCTATTGATTTTGATTAAATCCTCATTAACTCTTAAGAAATGTTCAGCACTTCCCAGGATTTAGGCTTGATGACAGTTTTTTTCTTTGTTTGCATAAATTTCAATGTAATTTATCAACCAATGTTAGCCCTTTATCCAACTATCAGTTTAGTATCTGAGCACCTTCAAAGTTATGTTTTCTTTCCTGGGGGGGGGGTCACCTAAGCTCCCCTTTTTTACCTTTTCTACTTTGTGTTGAAGCGGTCCTGTTTCCAGATGAAGAGGGCTGAACATGACTTCTGCTAGGGTTCATACTTTTCATTGTTACGTTGCTCAAAGCTGAGTTGCCTAAGTTTCCCATCCTTGGCTGTATTAATGCGCAGTAACAACAGCGCATTAATGAACATGTAGCTGTGCCCATTGGGTGCAGAAGCTGATATTCAAGTATTAGTCCCTCTAACACACAGGTACAGTAACTGGGAGAAATCTTTCTTCCAGAGATCCCTGAAATACAAGGACTGCTCCTTATCCCCAAAGAGGGCAGAGGGAAGCAAAACCATAACTGCTCTCTGGGACACCACTAATGGTGTTATCTAAATATATAAGGGGACAATACTGTACTGTGCCCTCTGAAGGCTTGTAGCAGTAAGTATAGTCCCAATACATACAGGGAAACCAAAGATGACTAACTTTTTCTAAGAAGTAGCTAAGAGCAATTCAGCGCTTATCAGGTTAAACAATATAAATGAGGCCACAGTGAGCCCCAATAGCAGCAGACGAGTCTGACTGAATTTCTCAGATAGCTGTAGAGGCCCAGGACCTGAACACGGGCCTGTTACAGATGCAGACCCTGCACTCTGCCATAGGTGTTCAAGCTGCAGCTGTCACCATATTTTGACCACTTTAAAATTCTAAGTTTGGTTGATTGGACTCTGAACTCTTTGGAAGCAGTGATCCTGCTCTGCTCTGTTTGGATCAGGCAGGGTATAATTTTGTACTCACATGTCATGGGCTGCTGGGCTCTATAACAATACATTAATTAATTAATAGTATCTGTTTCTTCTCTCACTGTTTCTTTTCCCCATTTTGTTTCATTTTTATTCTTCGGGGATTACAGGAAACTTAATTACAGAAGTTAGTTTTGTGCTGTTTTAGAATAAATGAATTTCAGGGCCATTCTAGCCTCTTAGAAAGGTGAGTTTCTTCATCCTTTCTGCACACTCCTCTGACTAACTCTCAAGTGCCACTGCTCGTGGGGAAGGTGGATGTTATAGGAGAGAGGAGAGAAAAACAACTTATATAGTAGCCTGTGGAATAGTCTGGAAACTTTGAATTATGCTTTATTCCCCATATCTGATATATAATATACAGTGCAGTCACAGCATAAGCTTTGCTGTTCTTCCAGGTGCTTTTCATAGAGTCTAAATCAGTTCCCAGTACTGTACAACATTTATTTGGTAATAGGCTTAGATACTATCCAGAACTAGGCTGTGTTCTCTCTGGAATAACCTTTGATTGTGCTCGCCTTGGGGTCTGAAGATGGCAATGGTTTTTCATGAATTTCTCCAGCGTATGAAGTGATACCAAAAACAGGATACAAGGACAAACATTTATTTCAGACGTAAGAAACCACAGTGTCAACAGCCATAGTGTGACTGAGATAAATTAAAGCACTTCTCTAGCAGAATGCCAACCTGGTTTTGATTCATAAAGAAAATCCCTCTTTTATTGCAAGTGGCTGTAGGCATTTGAAAAGGTTGAAATCAACTTCACTGTATAGCAAAATATTGGAAATGCTACTCCCTGTATTTAAATGAAATACTGGATTCTGCTATGCTTGTAGCGATCATTGGATTCAGTAAACATAGGCATACCTGAATGAGGAGAACTTAACAACAGTAGATTAGCCTCTGTAGACCCTTTGTCTCTCTCTAACTAACTATAAGTACATAAGGGGTGTGCATCAGGAACTGGGAGAGTGTCTGTTCACCAGGGCACCCCAAGGGAAGACGAGGTTTAACGATCAGAAACTACTAGAAGACTGTTTTAGACTGGACATAAGGAAAAACCTTTACTGTCTGAGTCTCCAGGGTCTGGAATAGACTCCCCCAAGATGTGGTGCAAGCAGCTTCTCTGAATACTTTTAAGAAACACTTGGATGCTTATCTTGCTGGGGAGATGTAACCCCAGCTGACTTCCTGCCCCTGGGGCAGGGGGCTGGACTCGATAATCTTGCAAGGTCCCTTCCAGCCCTAATGTCTGTGAAATCTATGAACTAGCTAATAGCTAAGGGAGGGACCATCTTCCAATTCCCAACTCTTAATTATTACTTTTATCATTACAATGCCAACTTACGTTGGATATTTTAAAATATACCAAGAAACAATGCACCGCTGCTGAGGCTTGATTTTTTTATATACTTGTAATCTTTATTTTTATCAACTTTTAATGAGTTAATCAGCCTTCTTGTGCAGTTTTGTGACTCTTGGTGTCACAAGGAAGCACTAAAATTAATTTAGTCAATGGAGGTCTCTGCATCTTATTCCCCAGCTGGTGTTGATTCATTGTAGCAGCTTTTACTATATCATTCTTCATACAATGACATAGTAAGTGCAGTAGTAGCAAAAGAACATGGCTAGAACAACCAAAACCCTTGCAGTTAGAATTTTTTCTGCATAGATTGAACCCATATGCAAGTAAACAGACATTCAGTTTTGATTCTGGAAATGCAGCTACTTGCCTGCAGTGGCTTAGGTCAGAAGCTGGCAAGTCCTAGACCATGCCTCCCTGCTCAGCTAGAGCAAATAGCTTGGGCCAAAGCTAGCCCGCTCATCCTGCGGGGGGGGGAGGGAGGGAGGGTTACAGTGAAGGTGCAAAGCATCCTGGGATGTTGGGGGCCTGAGAGTTAATTTGAATCTGGAGGGGATCTGAGACAGAAGTTCAATAAACCAATTTAACTTCAATCAGTTAAGTTTGATACAACGTCCACCCAGGTTTATCTTAAGCCAGCTTCAGCCATTGTGAAAGTGATTTGTGTGCCCTGAAATTCTGTTGTGTTACAGATTTGAGCCAATTTCTGATCACTTATACCGGTTTGTGTGTAATTTCTGTCCCTAACCTTGAGGAATAATATTACTTTTGGTAAAATTAGCCACTTTGGATATATATTCAGAATTTCAATAGGTTTCTAGAACAACACTGAACTGTAGTCCTTAGGTTACAGTGACAGTTAGCAGATTTTGAAATTTAATACTGACAACATTCCTTAAGCCTCATGGTCTCCCAATAGGTAACTCTGGTAAGGTTGGCCAATTACAGCATTCTTAATACCAAGCTGTACACTTACCAGAAGAATAAACTAGCCTTATGATTTCTGTTCTCTCTGTTTATTGAAGAGGTTAATTTATATTCCAAAATAGACCTAGATGCCTGCAGGCTGTAGGCTGATAAGAGTCTCAGTACTATGCTTTGTGGAATCAAAACATTTTGTAATGCCACCACAAGTAAAAGTCAAAGCTTTTGAATAAAATACAATATGTGCAATTATTCAAAGCACACTTACATTATTATTATTAAAATTGCCATCATTTTGGGTCGGCACTGCAAGTCGTTGGCGTGCAAAACACACTCTACATGTAGATTCTTGTTATACAATAGATAGGAAGCATTAAGACAAGGTTTTATGGGACTTTGGCTACCGCTAAAGAACTCTTGATTTTCAAGGATAGTGAAATAATGTATTTATTATTTATGTATTCAAATATGTAAAAGTATTTGAAGGTTCCAGTTCTTTGCTCATACATTAATGAGTGCCTAGCCCATAAATTCTATTGCATGCTGCAAGATAATGGCCCTGCTATACATTTAAATTAAAGCTGAATAGAAACAAGTTATAGAGTTGTTATACATTTTCAGTCACTAACTTTGTAGCTGGATGACTCTCATTATATCTGGATTGTCATGTTTATGGTGTGATAATTACTTTGCACATGTGGCTGGTCCAAATTTATTGTGGGATTTACTAGTTAATTGTGTAACAATGTGTAGCAGGGGCCTAAGATACAGGGGACATGTCTACATGTCCACATGTATGCTTTAATGTGCAGGTTCTGCCATGGGAGCCTGGCATGGGGGTGGGAGGGGACAAAGTCCCCACAGCAGCAGGGAGCTCCCAGCCCCTGCTCTGAATCTCTGATTTCCCAGCCCCCGCTCTGCAATTGTGGAGTGGGGGCTGGGAGATTCTTAGCTTATCTTAGTGGGGAGCAGGTTGCTCCACAATTGCAGAGTGGGGGCTGGCAGCTCTCTGCTGCCAGAGCAAGGGGACATTGTCCCCACTCAGACTCCGGTGGTGGAGCCCGCCCTGGTAGCAGGCATCTCCTGGGGCAGCAAGCAATCTCCCAGCGCCACCAGGAGACAGTTGTCTCCTGGACCACTGCTCCCTGCCAGCCCCTGGGCTAGCACCCACAGGGAGCCTAGCACTCCCCCTGGATGCTGCGGGGGGCTGGTGCAGGTCTGGCAGGCACGGGAGCAGACTGCTGCCATGAGGAGCAAATCTGCTCCACTTCCTTGCATGTGTAGATGCCTGCCCAGGGTAAGTTTACTCTGGAACAAATTACCCTTGAGTAAACCCACCCTGGAGCATTTCCATGTGTAGACACACCCAGTGAGTATGTCTGCACAGAGCAGAACTGTACAGAGATATCCAAGCTAGCCCTGAGCAAGCTGAAAAGCCTGCATTCATGTATAGGGCCACCTCAGCTAATTAGCCCTGCTGAGAGGCTCACAAGCAGAATTTTACCGGGGGCTGCTACTACACACGGTGCAATTAGGCCACTGACCTTTTAATTTTTTAAGGCACTTTTAATTTTTTTCAGAACCAGATTTAAAAAAAAAATAAAGCTGATCTGTGAGCAGTAGAAACTTAACCAATGTCACAGAAGCTCTGCATTGCAATCATGGAATTCAAAGCCATATGGCTTTTTGCTCCCTTAATCAGATTTTGTCCCTGAAGACAGAGTTAATGCATATGGGATTGAATCATCTACAGAAAAATGTTCTGGTACTACATTATTATTCATGATATGCATTTGTAAAACACAAGTCTCTCACTCTTCATGCATCAATGTTTAGTTTTGAGATTATGCACTGAATCAGTCATATGATCGAAAAGCTCAGTGCTTCTACTTTGTTGTGCTACAAAATAACACAGATGGATGAAATGCTTATCTTGGTGATACATCTTCGTGAGAAACCTAACTGGTGTTATCCCAATATTTGAGGGTAGCCCACTAGTCAAGCACCTGATTTCTGAGCCCTACACATTTCTGTTCCACAATTTAAATAATTACACTAGAATATGCTCAAAAATATTTTAAGGGCCTAAATTACATGTTCAAAATCAAGGAAGTACTGAGCTAAGGACCTAGAGCCTTACTCACAAAGGGATTTAGGCATTGTAGCACTTAGTATGTATTGCAGTGTTTCACTTTTACGTGTCATTTCCCAGAATACAATCCACAATCCTGAGTTAGGCACCTGGACTCCCTGATTCATGTATGGGGAGATTTGTGTACCTCAGAAGTGGGGTTATGACTGTCATCCAAAGGAGTAAGTACTGGCTAAGCAAGCCACAGGGAATGCTGAAGAGAGGAGCATGTCTTAAATCTTATCCCTCTAAAGGGCTTTCATAATAACCTCTGGGCTTCAGGGAAACACTTATGCTATGTTTGTATTCCTCAAAACTCTTAGGAACCCAAAGTTGTTCCTTTTCAAAATGGAGCAGGGGTCATACCAGTCTTTTAAAACACAGCCAGAAAGACAGTCTTGTCTGTTGTACAATAGCTCAATGGTTAGACCCCTAATCCAGGAGGTGGGAGACCTGGATTCTAGGCCATCCTTAGTTTTAGGGTATTCTCTTCCCACATCACGCACTTACCAGATCATTGCCCAATGAAGCTCTATGGTGCAAACAAAGTTAAAAAGATGAACAATGATTCTAGTCATATATGAGGACACTTTCAAAGGTGAGATGTGTTTGAAACTCTCCTGGGCTGAGGAGTAGCATAGATGTAAGACCTCAGTCTCCCTATTCATGGTTCTGACCACTGTACTATTGAATAAAAGGGGACTATCACTGCCACCTCTACCTCCAGCAGACAGCTTTTCTTGTGAAGGTGACTGTGTATGACTGTTTTGCACTGTGCAGAGCTCACTACTGTCAGGGTGTGTTAGGGATCTACAGAGCACACCTTTTGATTCAGGCCCATCAGGATTTGCTAGAGGACTGTCTTGTTTAAGTATCCCAAATGGGCTTAGGTGTGAAATAATCACTGAGCTGCTCAGCCATGGCAAGGTAGAAGCGATTCTGAGCTTTCTGAGATTTGGGGCACCTTTGGAATGTCACATGGTGAAACTATTGATGTCCACAAACTTCAGGCACCTTGGGGAATGGGGAGTTGAGGACTACATTCTTAGGATACGTCTACAGGGCACAATGCAGGAATACATTGAAATGCCTGAGCTAGCTCTGAACAAGTTAGCTGGGGTATTGAAAGTGTATACCTGCATTAACGCATTCAGATATAGGCACTCAAATTCTAAGTTTTAGTCATGTTCTGCATCTGTTTCTGTAGCTGGATGACTTTTCCTCTTTGAGCAACTCAGTTCTGATTGTCAGTGTCTTGTTATTTTTGGTTTCCTCCTGGAATTGCAATAAGATGAGTTGAGTGAATGCCTTCTGAGTTCTTTAAAATTAATAGTGAACCAAACTAAGAAAGAAGAACACATAAGATATATCTTGCTGTACACTCTGTTGAGTTCCTAGTATAAGCATTATGGCTATCATCAGATTTACAAAAAGGGACACATGCTGTTAATTATTTACCTAATACTGAGTTTGTACAGTCACTTATCACAACTGTGTAAAAAAGGGCATTGGTCACTTGCTAGTCTAGCTGGCAGGCTTTGTGCACACATATCTATTATATAGTCATAATAATGATCACTTTATGTGCTCAGTAGGTATGTATTTTTTTGTGCAGATCTAGGCTTCTCATATTTTGGATCTTGGTGAGCACAGTCTAGAGACATAAAAGGGCTTAATGCCTATTTGCCGTGGCCTCTAACTTTAAAATGTAGCTCCTCAAAATCCCGTACACAGCAGTTACCTAACAATGGAGGTTCCCACAGTCTCTAAGGGTGTCTATACATGTGTTCCAGGGTGGACGGGGGTGGGGGGCGCTTTAATTAGAGAGGCTCTGAGAGCATGCTAATTATCATGATTCGGAGCAGAGGTCTATCACAGGTATAGGTGCTCTAAATGGCTACATTTCCATCAATAAAGGGACTTGAGGCTCTGGGGTGAAGAAGCAACATGGAGGGGGAAAGGAGGGGAGAACTGGGGCAGCGTGAGGCTGCCGGCAGGTAGTACAATAGGTTAAGTGCGGGGAGGAGGGGGTCAGGCAGCAGGGAGCAAGCTGCCTGCCTCTCTCCCTGCCTGCCCCACCACCTCCACACTGTCTGCCCCCTCCCATTTGTCCCCCACTGCCTGCCTCATTACTGCCCCCACATCTGCCCTACCTTGTTCCTTCCCTTGCTGCCTTCCCCTACTGCCTCCCTCTGACTGCTTGCCCTATTACAGTCCCCCTTACCACCTCCTCTCAGCTCCTGCAGTAGTGGGTGGGGGGGTGTTGAATTTCAGCCGATCCTCCAATAATTAGTTTCTATACATGGAAAATGATAATAGATTTATAAATTTTCTGTACAGCATATAGACTCTAATGATTGGGGAGTCATCTTACATTCTGTGGCACATTATGTTTGGGTAAATACAGTAATTTTAATTTTTTTTTTTACTACAGAAAAATAATAGAATTATTCTTCTGTTGCAAAGAACTCAGAAAGCCCATGATGAATCAGAATGTTTTAACAGTATAAATTCCTATTTGAAATTTCTGGATTTGTCTTTTGAATCACATTTGTACACCTAACAGAGCTCACATTGCTTGATATCCCATGGCACCTGTGAAAGGATATTAAGACACCCTAAAGTGCTGCAGCAGCCTGGCTGAATATCACTGATATAGGGTACTTGTGGTAGAGCCAATCCCTCCTGTTGAAGCTATTCCACTTGGCTTGAATAATTAAATATTCCATGTGCACATGACTTTCTTCTCTACTTTCTATTTGATTTAAAATGATTTATGCTCAAAACACTTAGCTACTAGATAGAAAGTAGCTGTAATTTACTTATTTTTTCCTGGGTAACTGTGGCCAGGAGGGGATTTGTTGCTGGAACCTCGAGTGAAGAGAGGCAGCATCTTGCAGCATGGATTTAGTTTTCAAGATCTCTGGAAGGGGTCTTGAGATCCCTGAATCTTCGGATTTCTTCTTGGGTATCCTAGATGGCTCCTCACTCAGCTTGTTGTGGATCTTATTTTGATGCACCTAACTTTCCCTGTTCATTGTATAGGGAATCGTAAGCAGTGGAGGCAGGCTGTAGTTTCCAGGTGACAAATCTGTGATGGTTTCATGGTTATTATTAGCCCTGGATTGCATGTTACAATGAAGGATTTATTTGCCTCACTACTGTTGTTAACCATGTACCCAAAATCAACCTTGCTCAAACCTCCCTACAAACAGAGAGAGAAAACTTCACAAGAAGTAGGTCACAATTAATACACATAAAGGTGTGTTTCCAATACAACAAGCTAATATTTGGAATAGGATCTGCACCCATTACTTGGTTGTGAGCCACACTGAAAAGGCAT
>NW_005843308.1:189392-192395 GCF_000455745.1 Alligator sinensis
TTCCTGTGCTCAGTGTTATTTGGATGATATACTGGTCATAGGAGCTAGAGATGGAAAGAACTGAAAACCTCTAGAAAGTATTGTAAGACTGTCTGTGTATGACAAACAAGAAACATTAATTTTTCAAATGCTCAGTTATGCCTGGCAGCCAAGCCCACTTACATAGCTGGGTTATATAAATCCTCGGAGAAATCTGAAGTTAAATTGAGCTTATGGTACCCTAGACACAAAATATGGTACAATTATTTTTCTTTCTGAGAATGATCAGTAATTATAATAGTTGTGTGTGTTACAGTGACAGCCAGAAAAGGTGGTGGTCCCATGCTATATATCAAGTAGTAGTTTTATATGTTACAGAAGATTATACCAAAATGATCCCATGCAGTTGTTTCAAGAAATCTTATTTCAGCAAAACAGACTATGAACTGATAGAGAAGCTCTAAATTTAATCTGATGATTAAAAAATAATATCACCAGTATCTGTACAATATTCCCTGGTATTTAAAATTACCTTGAAAAGCATGTTTATAATGATCACAGCAAATGATCTTTAACATGCTGGTCTATAAAGAAACACATATGTACAGTATTCTGCAAAGGACGTTCATTTTTCCAGGGTTCTTGCTCATGAAATGAAGCCTACATGTTTTTGCTCATTTTCTTCTCACATGGAAACAACTATGTTTAGGTAACATATATGTTTCTGAATGCTGATAGAAGATCATAGATTTGTTTGACATAAATTAAGCCAATGTTTAATGTTGTTTCACAATAAAACGTCCCATATACAAAGCACTGTTAATAATTTAAATCCTATTTGCCAGACCCCATGTGTGTGTTTTTGTTTTATTATGTTTTCACTTCTCATGAATGTTGGCTATTTATTTAACCAATGAAAAAAGTACCCTGGCCATGAATGTTATTCCATTATATTCTTCTAATGGAGGCTTACAGAGTTCTACTCGTTATAAATCAAAGAGAGTACAGACTGAGAAGCTGCTGTAATACCTCTATAAATCATATTCTGTTAACTGGTTAGTTGATATTTTAAACAACTGTTGTACTGAAGGGATAAGTGATGGATCAAGTGTTCTGCACTGATTCTTGTCCACTCCCATTGTATATCAGAGCTGAGTGCTGTTAACATCCCACTTCTACCTCAGAGACTTGAGTAGTTGGTGATCTGATTTGTATATGTCCCATAGCTTTCACCCAGGGGTAGGTAGTTCCTGATTCTGCAGAAGTGCATAAAATATGAGAGTGTGGATGTAGCCTATATACAGAGGCAGATCCAAGGGAGTTGCAGTGGTGCAGTTACACCCCACCTTAGTTTCTTCTCCATTCAAACTCTAACTCAAAACCTTAAGTCAGGTGTAGTATTACTAACTCAGGTGCAGACATGACTACATTACCAACAATGAAGCACTGGAGGAGCTGTCAAGCCACTCAAGAGGGCTAGATTTTGTTTTATGACTCTGAATAAGAAGCATACCTTTAATGACTACAGGACTAATGCCATACTACTTTTGATTATTTTTGCCCAGTCTATTGTGTTTTTTTTAAACTACATATATTCTAGCAAATTAGTGCACATTTTAATAGTTATGTTTGTTTTTGCTTTGATCTTAAACTGAATAATATAATGCGAAGCCCCTATCATGTTAGTAAAGCTTCTAGTTTCTCTTTAACTGGAGAAAAATGTGTGTCGTGTTATATGTAATGATATGCTATACCATCTGCACCCACCTTTTCAAAATCCTAGGTCTCTCCATGCCTATACTTATTGGATAAAATGTTCAGCCCAACTGACAAACACACTTATGCCTTCTCCGGGGGCCTGCCAAATCTTGATGGTAATGGCTATCTCTTGTTTCAGTCAGAGCTGCCAAGAATACAAACTTTCTGAGAACAGTCAGGGAAGAATTTCAAGGGAAAACTACATTGGTAGAAGGTACCCTTCTTCTGATTTTTAGGAACATTTTGTGCATTTCAGAATGTAAAGAAATTTTGATCCACAGATAAAAAAAATCCACAGATGTCATTATGATTATTATTGCTGTTCTCATACTAGTCATATATGTTCCTAGGAGGTTATTACATATTACTTAGGAATTTCTTTTATCTTTCTCTTGGAAAGACTTTCCTGAACATGAGACAAAGAAACAAGAATGTCTGTCCATTTATGTTGAATTCCAAGGCTTTTCTTCCTTTCTATTTTCTTCATTTTGTTATGTGTATGCAGAAAGTATTTCAAGGAATTTTTCCAGTGTTGGTCATGAAAATAAAATGCGGCAGTCTCTTTGTGGAAAACTTACAAATCAAACTTAACGTTTTTAATGCAATAACAGTAAAAACAGAGATCACATAACACATTTATATGAAGAAAGCCACCTCCACATTGAGAAGACAGTCCCAGCAGTAGAAATCTATTCACAGAAGATGCACGACAGGAAGAGACATTTAAAATATTCCATATTTTAACAATTCATTAATGTGACTGAATACATTCTCCAGATCAATGATTTTATATGACTAAAATTGGTTTTGTAAGAAAAGCTTTGGTTTTCTTCATGAATAGACTTTTTCTGCTCATAACCAGTTCTCAGGCATGCCAAAAAATGCAGTCTTTATGAAAGTAAACCCTCACACTATCCTTAGACTACTCCTATTTACTGTTCTTTCAGTAAGCTCCAGTGCTCCACTTTGCACCCAGTATCTGGGTAGTGTAAACATATGTGGCTCTGTTGACTTAAGTGGAGCTTATCTGCTTTACACTAGCTGAAGATTTGATCTAGCATGGGTGGAATTCTGCTTCCTTTTGTGTGTCTAAAGGGCAGTTTCCTCGCTGTGCAAGTAGCATTTTTGCTGTCCTGTTACTGCCACAGCATGGATGCAATCTGAATGCATGTGTAAATGGAGCATGTGCAATAAACCATCCACTGGCCAGGTTGGTACACACATACATACACTTAAAACCTGGACAAAGCATGGGAGAGGGAAAGA
>NW_005843308.1:192429-204866 GCF_000455745.1 Alligator sinensis
AGTCAAAGAGCCTCTCCTATTTTAGCCCCAATAGACGAGTTATTAAGGCATGCATCCAAAGAGGATCAAAACTTCTCTCTGACTTTCAACCATAGTGGTCTAGCTGTCATGCCACAGAGTAGGTTTTATCCAGACTTTTCTCCTATGCTCCTTTTGAAGCTGAGCCACTGCCCCTTGCATTTAGTAGTCATTGGATAAAATGAATGAAGAGCATTGAGAAAGTTTCTGCTCCATTGGAAGCAAGGATGTATAACAGAATCTGGGTTGGCATCTGTTTCAATGAGCCACACACCCTTTAGCTTGTGCTTGTCTTCCTGGCATCACAACTTCTCCTTGCTGTTCAGGGGGACAGCTGCAAAAGGATCACTAGAGATACATTTGCATAATGCCTAACCTGTAGTGTGTTGGTTGGAGGTCTGTACTAAAATATGACAGAGTTGTAGGCTTAGATTTTCTCTGTGGGGAGAACTCAGATCTCTGCCTTCTGGGGCAAGTGCCCAAACCACCTTTCAGTTCTTAAGACTAAAATATGGGAGAGCCCTCCTTACCCTCCTTCTCTCATTGGCCATGGATTTCTGGCCAGCTACTCTTTTGTGACCTAGATGCAAATACACCTCCTGAATCGGCATAGCTACATACTTGGCCAGCCAGTACATAGCTCACTGTGCAAGTTCAGTCTACTTTTGGATGCTTATACATCCACACTACAAAGGTAATAAAACCACAGGCTGGGCTTAAGTAGCAAAAAAATCCCTTGTTCACAGCTAGAAAATTGCCATTTAAACATACAAAGGGAAACAGAGCTCTGCCCTATGTGTTTTATACATTTTGCCTACTTTGCCTTTGTTTTCAGAACTGTTTTACTGTATTTAAAAAAAACAAATGATATAACAAAACACCTTGTTAGCCATCTCCATAAAAAGAGCACATATTTGGCTTAAGGGACTGAAGGATAGGGCATAATGCAATTTTAGTTTTTATAAAGCACTGTGGCCAGATTTTTGGATTCTGAGTATTTGCAGGAGATCTTGCTTCAAGGATTCCTCTGTCAATCATAATCTCATGTCACTTAATGATTGTTTTAGGAGCAATATTCATCAGTTTATAGCAGCTGCAATAGCTGTCATCTCTGTTCTCCTGTAGTCAGGCTACCATATAATCTTGATTCTTTTTCTTCACAGCTTACCCATTTTGGAAAACTCTCAGCATTGTAAACATAACTTTAAAGTTCAGCTTGACCTAGGTTCTTTTGATAACAGAATGCCATTTAGTGCATGAGATTCATAGCATTTCTTTCCCCAGATACTATTGCCAATTCTAAAATTCCTTCTAATTTAGAGAATGTTTGCATTGCATTACTTAAAAATGCTCTAAACAAAGCTTTCTGAAGGTGCATTGCATACCAATGACATGCAGCTTACCTTTATATAAAATTGTGAAAAGGCACTTTTAAATTTCTGTGTCTTCAGGTATTTGTGACAACAGTCCTCAAGAGCTCATTTACAATGGGAAAATTTGGATATGTAATTTTATACAGGTGAAAATCTTGGTGACTATAGTTTTAGTAACTATAGCAAGGGAGGACTCAGGCATTTTTACCGCTACTATTTTTAAAGCTGCTAATGTTGACCTAGATACGGCCTAATAGTGTCATATGTGCAAAGTAGTGGCTTCATAGATGAGCATATTTGGTGCCAATCTTTATTCTGCTCTCTTCAGTGGGAATTTTTCCACTGCTTTTAAGTGACGTGCACCTGATCCCTCAGTTAGAAATTGTGTCTGCCCTAGATACTGCTGTAGTTGAGATTTAAACAAAGATCCTACCAGATAAGCCAGTTTGTAAAAGCAATATTAAACTTGTTTCCAATGTATTTGTATGGACAAAATCTCCAGTTCAGGAAGGTACGTAGGCATATGCTTAATGTTAAGCCTATTGAAATGAATTGGACTACTCACATGCCTAAACTTACAAAAACTGACAGAATCCACTTTGGCTGAAAGTACATGATCTTGTGGCAAAGCAGTCTTCCTTTTCCTCCTGCTCTAAACTGAACTAAAAAGTTATAGCACAAGCAAAGGCAGAAACAAAATATAAAAAAGAGGAAGTGATGTACTCTTTAAATTGGGAAATGGAGTATTTTATGCATCTCCTTCTCTTGAATGATGTTGTAAGTGTGATGGGCTAGCTGGCAGTGACCTAGCCCAGGGGTTTTGAAAGGGCAAAAGATGATTGGAGGACTTGGGATTCCCTCTCCTCACCAATCTGGTAATGATTTGGCCTAGGGGTTTTGAAGGATAAAAGATGATTGGAGGACTTGGGATTCCCTTTCCTCACCAATCAGACCCCAGAGATTCACCCCTCATGTCCCCTGATTGGTCCCTTGGGTCACCTGGAGGGGGATAAAAGGGGCAGCATGGCTGACTCAGGGGAGAGACCAGCAAGGGATGATGAGGAAGGAGCTTCAAAGAGCTGAGCCAGTGGAGCAGAAGCAGTTGCCCCAGAAGAGCCTGAAGGAGCAGGACCTGCAGGCAGCAGTTAGACCCTCAGCAGCACAGCATGTGGTGGGCAGGAGAGGCTTCCTGCTGGGCTCCAGGATCCCCTATGAGAAGCTGTGGCCAGCAGGAGAGGCTTCCTACTGGGCTCTAGTATCCCCTACAAGAGGCTGTGGCCAGCAGGAGGATTTGAGCAGTGACCTGAAAGGTTCCCAGCTCGGCTTCCAGCTCCTCCTATCAGAGACCAGGCAGCTCAATGTGAGGCCAGGGCTCCAGGAAGGTCAAGACCCCTAGCAACTTTAAGCAGTACTAGTAGTAGTGGCTGTGTGGCAGTGTTCCTGCCTACCATGTGGGAGATCTGAGTTCAAGTCCTAGCTTTGGTCACTTGGGGTGAGTTAACTAACAAGGAGAAACTCCTTTTGCAGTAGAAAGGAGCCATTGTGTTTTCCACCTTCCTACCCCTCCAGGTACCTAGGCCCTATATTTCTTTGTCCTTTGACATTCTGTATTTGGTGCCTTATATTTCCCCAACCAGTATTGTTTGCTCTGCTGTTTGTGTTTTATATTTTGTTAACCCTGTCTTTTGTCAATGATTTTAAGTGTCTAACCTTTGTTGAATCCTGCCCCCCTGGGGCATTGTAGTGTCCAGTATACCCCCTGATTATGCCTGTTATGTTCCCAGTATTGTTCCCTCATTAAAAGGTATATGGTTAACTCCCCAGTGGTGGTCTGGCTCTGCTCTATAGTGGGAGGAGAGTCCCTACACCTCCCACAGTGCTTGTTCACCTGCTTTGATCCCTTCAATCGGAGAGCGGGGTACCTTTTGGAGTACCGCCCGGGTTACATAAGCTTAAGTTAAACAACAATAAGGTTTTTGAGCTCATGCTTTTCATGGACTGTGCCATGTGTCTTTTAAGAATAATTCAGACAGACTTGGTTTCAGTGCTGTAAATTCTAAGAAACTGTGTTAACTCCAAATTTGCTGAGTTGTAACTACAGAGAGAATGTGAATGCCTGAATGTAAAAATGACATTAGAAAACAGAGCTCACATACACCTAAAGAAAAAAAAAAAAGTCATGAAAATCCATTCCTGCCTGATATTTTGACATTTATCTTAGCTATAGAAATACCCACGAATATCTTTGTTTAAAAGGATCAGATTTCTAAACATTTCTGGTTCCATTTCTAGTCCTAGGAAACTGTACAGTAGATGATATTGCTTAGAAAAAGTAGGTGTGTGGAGATGATCAGATAAGCTCAGGCCCAGCCCTTGCCTGGTTATTCCTCTGCTCCCATTGCTTGTCCCCTCTTCAAGAAGGTAAGCACTTGTAACCTGGGTGGTACACAGAGGGTACCCTGTGTCCAATTGGAGGGATATCTATGGGTGCATGCATGCTGTAGGAGCATAGCTGCCTAGCTGCAAGCCACTTCATCTCCTCTTCCTACAGAGCAGAGCAGAGATCAAGGACACTTAGTGATAGTTAACTATTTATAGGTTTAATGATGCAACATAATATTAAAATTATAACCATAAAATTGCAGACATACTTATATACATACAATATTTACAGATATAAATTTACTCCGACAAAACTGTTATTACCCCTTAACTCAAGCACAGGCCCAGTCCTTGGAGGCCTTCCAGTTAGTATGCAGTCTCTGCCCATCAAGAGGGCCCCCCAGGCAGCAGGCAAGGGGCATTCAATGGAAAAAAACACGAGTTATTTAACAATTCAACATCTGAAATACCTGGCAGTGATAAGACAATAACTAAACATGCACAGTAAAATTACATCAAATGAGATACTCATATATAAAGATGACCAATACAATAGATTCAGATATAGTACAGTTTACAGTCCTGTCATAATACAACAGTGAGGGTGCACAGTTACAACCCAAATCGCAAGAACATAAGTAATCAGACTCCAACCAATGGCACAGCAGTTAGATGTGCCCAAAGAAGAGATGGCACCCAGGGAAGGATCCCTTTACCTAAAAGAACAGCTTTACCCTCTCCTAGATCATCAGACTAGGAATGACCAGTAAACATATGCCCTCCCATTGGCAATCAGGAAGCCTAGTTTTCTTTTTGGTATCCAAGGGCAAATCATCCCCTCCCATCAGGGGCTTTCCCTTAGTCACAGTGGGGAGGGCCCCTCCTCCCCTGTGGGAATCCCCTTCCTGGGTAACTCACGACTCCCTCAGCTTTTGGAGAGTTAGGCTCATCTCCAACAGTGGATTGGGATGAGGGATCCTCTCTTGCTGGGATGGTCGACCCATGCCACTTGCTTTGGGAGGGCCCGAGCTGCCTCGTACAGCCTTTCAGCCTGGCAGCCCACTCTCCACCCCATACACTGCCCAGTGCACCAAGAGGGTGGGGCACCTGCCTGTGGCATGGAAGGGGCCCGTACTGCCTTGTGCAGCCATGGTGTCCCATCGGCTACCGCTCTGTTCTCCACCCCCCATGCACCACCCATGCTCCACAGGGATGCCTGCCTCGTGCGGAGTTGGGACCCATGCTGTCGCATGCAGCCACCAAGGTCCCTTCAGCCTCATCAGCCCTGTGCACTGATCTGTGCACCAAGGGCCCCTGCCTTGTGCAGGGATGGGGGACCTGTGCTGCCTCATGCAGTTGCCAAAGTCCCTTCAGCTTTCCACCAGCCCCATGCACTGCTCTGTGTACCGTAGGGGCTGGACTCCCACCTCATGCAGGGTTGGGGACCCATGCTGCCTCGTGCAGCCATGTGGTCCCTTCAGCTCTCCACCAGCCCCATGCACCACTCTGTGCACCAAAAAGGCTGGACCCCTGCCTTGTGCAGGGTTGGAGACCTGCATTGCCTCATGCAGCTGTGCAGTCCGTTCTGCCCTCCGGACCCTCCATACACCAATTTGTGCACCGTTGCCACACTTTCCATGCAGTAGCTGGGATGCAGCCACCTGCTGCTTCTCCCTTGCCGGAGGCATCTTCAGGACACATCTGGGGCAACGGCTCTGCCCCACTGGTCAGCTCTACCAGCTCTTCTGCAGCCCTCATCTTTGTCATCCCACACTGAAGCCACCCATATGCTCAGCATATAGGCTTTTATTCCATTCAGAGGCTCCGCCCCAGATTGGGAATGAACCAGTCAGGAAACTTGAGGGGTTAGTTCTCTCTCAGGTCCACTCTCTTGCCTCACCCCTGGGTCAGGGTGGGGCTGCCTTTTTTTCTGCCTTCCCCCGATTGGTGAAGGAGGGAAAACTGCCTCCACCAATGGGAGCCCAAGCCCTTTGGGCTCAAGCTAACAATTTGGGCTGCCAGCAAGCCCACCAGCCAGACTGCCACACAATACAAGAAATAAATTAGTTTTTTAAATGGAGTGCTCCTCAATTCACAGGAATTATGAAGGATTCCTTGAGTCTAAAAAGGTTGAGAACCACTGCTGTAAACTACTGTCCTGAACTTTAACCTGTTCCCATGTGAGCAGTACATAATGCCACAAGCTTCAGTAGGTCATGTATGCTTTTATTTGAACCTAACGATTTATTTCTAGATGATGTATTGGATCTTTTTATAGCACTGTATAAATATGCAGAAAAAAAGTTGTGCTGCACATTAATATAATTTTTTTGGAGAAATATCTACAGAAAACATTTCTTTAAAATGAAGTCCTGAAATGACTTACATTTCCCCCTAAAGCCAAAACAGCAGAAACACCTTTTCTAATGTTAAAAGGCTTTAGTAATTTTCAGTAGCTTTCAAAACCTTACAAAATTAAGTAAATGATTCATCGTGTTTCTTTGCAGTACTGCCTGGGGATATGTGGTCTGCAAGAAAAGGACCAAATATGAAGCAGAGCACATCTAGAAAAACATTAGGGAAGATTTAAAATAGCACTTGGCATTTTCCAGCTTATTGCACTTAAAGTTAATACACATTGGGAATTCATAAACATGGAGACATTATTTAGATTTCCCCGTTGTATAACAAACCAAGTAGGCATAGAAGTGCAAATCTGATATTATGGCATTACAAATAATACCCATGCAAATAGGTTCCTCTTATAATCCCAACCATTGTTTTGCCCATACACTGCTATGTCTACACTGCAGTCAGTGGTTGATTGCAAAACACAGAGACATATCTGAGCTTGCTTTTATCTAGAGAGCTTGCATACCTGTACAATACCAGTTGTATCAAAGCCACAGCAACAGATTTCCAATATACAAGACGATATCCAATGGCTTGTACAGACCACTCAGACACCTATGCCAGCTGCAACATCACTATTCTTGGTATCTGAGATAGCTAAAATGAAGCCAGCTCAGGTATGTCTACATGAAATTGCAGCCTCCTGTGTTTAAAGTGTAAACATAGCCTATAGCTAATGAAACTGAAGACCCAGTTAATGAACCTGAAGGGTGGTTTTGGAGCATCACTTCTCTACGGTAGGTTAAAACAGCAAGCATTCAAGAGCCTAATTCTCTTCTCGGTTGCACTGATGTAAATGAGGAATTGTTCCATTGACATCTATGGAGTTATACAAATGAAGGAGCAAAGTCAGGTCTCAAGAAGCTAAACTGTGAATGTGTTGTCTATAGGGTTTCCTTACTGCCTGAATCAGACTATTATTCCTCATGAGGAAGGACATGCCTGTTCATTTTCTGTCTTCCCATGTTGATTTACTCACTCCTCACTTTTATTCCTGGCAATTAATCACTTCCAAAATACTGAAAGGTAAGGCTGTAAAAACCATTATTCCTGTTTAAAAAAATGCCTCACATCACTTTATACTTCTACCAACATTGTTTCTCTTGCATTTTGCCTTTGGACTATAACAGGCTGGGAGTCATGCCATGATCATCTCATACAATCTGAAATTTTTACAGAGGGATCCTTTTGACTATTTCAGTGCTCTTTGTTTAAATTTACCATCAGTCCTAATCTTTCCTCACAGGTGGTCAAGGAGAACAGATACTTGGACTTTTGGCCAAAATTCTGGCCTGTAGACCAGTGGTACAAAATGTCTAGAAAGCTAGATTAACCAAGTATCTGAATTTGTTCTGTAAAGAAAGGCTTACATATCAGTTCCCAACAACCAAAACAAAAGGGTTGCATCAGGGAAAACGAGGGGTTGCTGGGCAGCTGCCTGATACTCTGTTGATGAAGAAGCTGTAGAGGACCATTGGAAGCCAAGGTGCTTTGTGTCCCTCCATCTTTGCCTTATATCAAGTATAGCTCAGACAGGTCTGAAAGGCTGGTCAGTCCATGTGTGTTGGATGGGTCCAAAGGAGGGAAGTGGCAGTACATCAGTGCTACAGCTTTTTAAAGACCATTTCATTTGTGAGGCAAAACTTGTTATGCTTGCAGGCGTTTTCAGGAAAGTAAACTCTCATTTCCACCCACATGTGTGGGTAAAATTTACCCTGCAGTCCTGTCCTCAGCCTTACCTTGATAGCTCCTCTCAGTTTTAAAGATACATCAGGTTACTTTTGTCACTTACGCCAGAATGAGATCTGGTAGCACAGTAGACCTAGGTTTCAGGAAAACTGACTCTACCAACATACATACTTCCTCCCCAAATCCTTTTGGGTGCCCTTACCAATGCCACAGTAAAATAAGTAACATTCCACATTATATACTTTTTTCATATTCTGAAGAAAAGTTATAATACAATTCTGTCTCAGGCATATCTTAGGGTTATTTATCTCCTAGCTTTGCTCTCTGCCTTGCTGGTGGTTTTACTTTTGAGTTTTCCATAAAAATTAAAGGCAAGTTTTTGACAGAGTAAAGTTATGCTTCAGAAAGCCCAGTGAAACTTTTTGAGGCCAATTAGATGTGTTAAGGTCCTAGCAAACATTGTACATTTTGAAAAATTCACCCAGAGTAGGGGGAGCAAATTGAAAGACGAAGAAAAGTAATCTTTCATTTGAAACCGAAAACCATGACTCTGCCACCTTGTGTTCCCTGTCAGCTTTCACCTTGTTCAAGAATATCCTTGAAATTCTTAATAGACTGAATTATTCCTCAGGGCCCATCTGATCCACATCCTGCCCAGGGCAAGAGTAAGTACTTTTCTAGGTCAATTCAATTAACTTTATTTAGCCAAAGTTTTTAAGGGCATGCAGAGAAGACTGATTGCACAAATCTTATTAGCTCGTGACTCTAATCTTGTTGCTTTCAATGGAAGAGCATTATAAAAAATACTGGTATGTTTACCAAGCAAAATGCAGTGTGATGCCACAATACCCAAGCTAGCTCCCAAAGAGCTCACACATAATGAAAGAGGGTACATTGGCCCAGGGCAGAGCACCACCTGAGTGGGAAAGGCAGGTGCCAGGTCTTCTGGCAGGGGAGGGAGAGGGGGTAGGGGGACAGCTACAGCTGCAGACCCCTCCACCCCAACATAGACACATTCTGTTCCCAAGCAGCCATGACACTTGTGCTGCCAGTGGAAGCCAGGAGGTGGGAGCAGTGTCTGCACCTGACATCCCTGCACCTGCACCACATCCACTTAGTACAGAGCACCTTAGGGAACTTTTGTTCAGATTCCCTTGAGGGTTAATTTTTTGTGCCTTTGCAGGGCTGGGCCAGTGCTTCTGTTGGTAAGCATCAGCCCTACCCCACCTCCAAGGTTTTCAGTGGGGGAGGAAGGGGGAGGAAAAGGGAAGCACACAGCTTGGGTGGGAGGGCTCACTAGGTGAGGGGACTCTGTTCCACCCCTGCCCCTCCTCAGCTCTGGCTGTGGCAATGCTGAGCTGCCAGCTTCAAGCTGCTGCTGTCAAGATGCCTGAGCTGAGGGTCGGGGAAGGGACCCCCCCTTGCTTACTCCCTGCCCGAGCCTCTTGACGGGGGCAGCACACAGCTTCTGGCTTGGCTTTGCTGAAGGTAGAGCTGCGGGGGGCCGGGCAGTGGGGGTGGGCAGGAGGGTGGTTCAGCATCTTCCTCAGACACTGCTGGAGCCTTCCCCCCCCCCCACACACACACCCAGCCCAACAGGTGGGCCAGGGTGAGGGGCTTTAGAGTGCCATGAGTTACAGTGTGGCCCCTAAATGTCTGTAGGCACCCATAGAGTAAAATAGGATTTTGTCTCTAGTTCTACCCACTGTTAAAGGGGGTAAATCCCAGTCTAGTTTTGTCTAAGCTGTGCTTAAAAACTTCCAATAATGGAATTACCAGTACTTGGCCATTCTCACAGAAAGTGTTGCATGATATCTAACCTAAATCTCTATTGTTGCAGCTTTGCCATTACTTTCTTTGGTCCCCTGTGGACACAGGGACTAATTCATCACTATATTCTTAACAGTCCTTCATGCCTTTGAAGACTGTTTTAAATTCCCTCTCAGTCTTCTCTTTTCTAGACTAAATAATCCCAGTTCTTCACAACTGTATCATGTTTTCTACTAATTTTTCTTGCTCTTGCTCTCTACTGGATTTTTTCCAGTTTGTCTACCCCTCTCTTGAAGCCAGTGCCCAAAACTAAACTCAGTTCTCCAGGTGAGGGTTCATCAGTGCTGTAGCAATGAAGTTTAATGCCCAGGGCAAAGCCTGCAGCAGCAGCCCACCTTCACCTCACACACAGATCTGAGAAGCAAACACTCCCCATGCTTGCCCGGGGGTGCATGCAGTGGCAGGAGCTGCCCTTCCCTGATCCCTGTGCTCCCCAAACAAGCTGCTCACAGCTTTGTCCTGCGCTGCCCCCCAGCCAGGCAGCTCCTGTTGGTTCCCATTGGCTTTGGTGCCCAGGGCATTCACCCCACTTGCCCCCACCCCTTTCTATGGCATTGGGCTTCACTAGTGCTGAACAGAGCAGGATAATCACTTATAGTGATTCACATGCAACATTGCTGTTAATATATCTCAGTAAATTTCTAAGGTATTTTGGCAAAAATGTTACACTATTGAAACTGGTTTGTGGTTCATTATAACCTCCAGATCTTTTTCTGCAGTACTGCAGCCTACATAGTCACTCCTCATTTTGTATTTTTATATCTGATGGTTCTGTCTTAAATGCAGTAATTTGTACTTGTCCTTAATGAATGTCATACAATTAATTTCTGGTCTTTTTTCCATTTTATCACAATCATTTTGATTCCCATTCCCGTCTTCTAATAAAGTGTCTGTCATCCCATGCAGCTTCAAGTCAAGCACAAATTACTAAGTGTACCAAGCCTCAGTTCCATCCTCAAAGCATTGGTGAAGATATTAAATGCATTTATTGATTTTTTTTTGTTATCTTTTATATTTCTTGTTATCTGTATCTTTGTTTGTGCCATAGCCTTCCTAATTTTGTTCTTACATGCTTATACTATATGCTTTTACCCATACACAGAATAATGGCCAAATATCCACTTTTCCTTTTTCTTTTTAAGTTTCAGGTAACTGACAAATCCGCTGTTTAGACAACTTGGTCCCTTGCTGCTCTTCCCATCATTTTGTTGCATTAAGATAGCATGTCCTTTTGCCCTTAACATTGTCTCATTAGCGTACAACCAGCTCTCCTAGACTCCTTTTCCCGTTAGACTTGCCTATTATGGGTTTCTGTTTACCAGTTCCCTGAATGTATTGGTCTGATTTTTTTTGTAGTCTAGTGCTTTAATTCTGCTGTTTTCCTTCCTTATTTCCTTTCTTCCTGTCTTGAGGCTCATGAGCTCTCTCATTTCATGATAACTGTCACTCAAGTTACCTGCCACCTTCAAACTTCCATCAATTCCTTCCTATTAGTAAAAAATAAACTGAGAAGAGCCTATAGTTAGTCTCTTCACTGTCTGTACCAAAAAGTCATCCCCAGCATAATAAGAATGTGCTCGATTGTCTGTGTACTGCTGTGTTACTTTCACAACATAGATCACAATACTCCATTTACTCAAATATAAAATTACTCTGATTATAAGACAACCCCCAATAATTTAATCCTATATAAATTTGCTATAATTTTCCAGGTAGATAATCTAATTATTTGAGGTTTGCTTTGAATTTGTCCCCCTCCCACTGCTACAGCAGGGAAAATAAATCATGTGTCAGGTAGCCCCCTTGCCCTCTGCCTCCCCACAACCTCTTTCCCGGCACCCCCTTACTTCCCTCCTTACTGTCAAACACTGCTCTCCCTGAACACATGAAAGTGAAAAGCAAATCTGAAAACACTGATTGTGAAATAAATACAACAGTAGCATTTGCATATAATAGCCATAGACTTCATTCATCTTGAATTGATGCATGTTACTTTTTTTTTTTAAACTGCTACAAGTTTTAGCACAGGTTACTCCATAAACACATGCTCAATGTCAGCTGCATTCAATCAGCTTCATAGATGGTTTCCATTGCTGATCATGTGCTGCTTCTGGCAGCATTTTAATGATAGATAATACACTTAATGTAGTTTCCTTGTGTACAAATGTAAGATGAGAGGCTTTTCCCCCATGCTGACTGGGGAGAAACCCTTGATTTGTATTTGAGTAAATACAGCAATTAAAGTCCCCATAAACACCAAATCCTATCATCTGGTTATTTCATTTAGATGTTTCAATGAAATTGGTGTGGTAGTCAATAATGTCATGATAAGTTCACAAATTGTACTGTGTGTTTTTCAATTAAAACATTGATGATAAAGGTTCATATGGTCAGCAAAAAATGTCAAGGGTTGACAGCTGTCTGTTGGTCCAGAAAGCTTGGAAATTACTCTTATAGACACATAAAAGACAGGAAGTACTTAGAAATCCAGGGGATTTTCCCCTTTCATCAGAACCAAAACATTTTGTTCTTCAGGGTGTTACAAAAGAAGAAGTTACTGTTATTCTCTTCTCCAACAGTATTTTGATTTGAATGTTGAATATAAACTTTGGGCCTGACTGATCCTGCACTTTTAAAAATAAAGTCATAAGCACATGTTTTGTGCTCTGTGTGTTATTGTTATAGGATAATTAGAATCTCGTGCTTTTATGGACCCATTTTACTTATTTGAGA
>NW_005843308.1:204897-209967 GCF_000455745.1 Alligator sinensis
TGTTTCCCACTTTCCAATGAGAATCTGAACTGGAAAGGGAAATTGAAAAGGGAAAGGTGAATCCAATATCACAGGTGACCATTGAGTCATGTATTATAGCTGGATTTTTAAATAAACCTGGGACTCCCTGGGATTCTTGGCTCCCAGAATTCTATGAGCTGTAGCATCCAATGAACAACATTTTCAAGTTGTATACTTTTGTTGTCCCCAAAGGACAGTGAGTTCGTGCCCAGTGCGCTTGTGCCAATAAACACACAGGGGTGGAGGATCCAACTTAATCTTTATTTCTGCGCAGAAAGTGGTGCTTGGCAATCGTTCGCAAAGCAAGCACCCCCACCCCAGTGGGTGTCTGCCTTATATAGTTACGTAACAGGTTAAACTTGCTGATGTGATGAAATGTGTAGCAAGCCCAGCAAGTAACCCCCCTTCCAGCTCCCCCCCAAGTAACCCCACTTCCTTCCCCGGGACTTTGTTGATACAGCTTTTCCTTCTAGCGAGGCCAGCAATTAAACAACTAAGCAACAAGCGATCTCCCCCAGCCTAAACAACCTACTCTATGCCCTTGGTTAGATAAAATACTTTTTCAAAACATACAAAGCTGTTCCCGAAGTAGAAAATGCAGAGGACAAGTTCAGGGGTGCTTATCACTTTCAGGAATTAAGAAGAACATCTCAACTGCCTACTTAAGCTAGGTGTAGATGTTCAACATCTACCAGGAGAATTGCCATTCTTCTTGTAGAAACAAAAAGTATTCCGGCTGCTTCTCCCAGAGGAAAAATGGCTGTTCCATGAGAGAAATAACCCAGCAACATCCTGCTCCACCCAAACTTTAAAACCAACTGTTTGGGAGGGGCAGCAGCATTTCTGTTCAGGTAGTACTGAGAGAATGAATTGACTTCATGGTTCATTATCATCTCACTGATTCCTGCTAATGTCTCACTATTCCATGGGTGTTAATGATCATTTATTCTTTTTAATGGTCTCAATGTTCCACTATTCAAACTATCCTTTTTTCTGCAGTTTTGCTACCTGTCAGCTTAGTATTGTCTCTCCTATTTCACAGCCATGCAGACTGTTTTTGGCTCTAGATAAAAAGCTTAACTCATGTGTGGTAATGTTAACTCAGATATGAAAACGACTGACAGTGAAGTAATGGAGGCAATGTCATGACACTCAAGAAGGCTAGATTTTGTTTTATGAATCTGAATAAAAAGACATACATTTAACTATAGTGAGTACAGAACTAATGACACATTATCTTCTATTTTGACTATTTTTTTTCCTGGTGTGTTGTGTTTTTTTAAACTTTACATGTAATCTAGCAAATTAGTGCATGTTTTAATGGTTATATTTGTTTTTCCTTTGTTCTTTAACTGAATAATATAGTGCTAGACCCTTGCATATTAGTAAAGCTTCTAGATTCCTTTTACCTGGAGAAAAATGCATTCTGTATTTTGTGATGATGTGCCATACCATCTGGCACGCCCCTTTTCTAGAACTGCCCATGGTGGATCCAGCAGTGATTAGAGCTCCCAGAGCTGCCAGGGGGCATCATGCTCCCCCATGGCTTGGAGCTCCATTAGCTGATTGGAGCTTTAAGTCGTGGGATCATATAGTCCAATAAACTGACAGGGTTCCCAGCCCCTGGAGTGAAGATTGTGCTTTCAGGGGGGTACAGGTTCATGATCACCAGTAATGTGGCATGATGGGATATGATGCATGATCCCAACAATTGTGCTTTCTGCCATGCCACACATTCATGGCAAGAAACACGGTTGGAACTGAGCATCAGATCCCATTACACTTTCTTTGTAATGTCTGTTAGTGGTCTTAGACTACTTCACTAGTGTCCTACAAATTATGTACAATTTATTTAACCTTTACAAGAAGAAGAGCTCTGAGTTGTTAATTTAGAGACTCTTCTTTTCTTACCAAGTTTTATACATTTTTCTGGCACATGGTAATTTTACATTATGTTAAAATGTATGCCCTCCACTATTGTCTTTTCACAATTTAAACAATTACTTGAATAAAGAATGTGAATTATGGCTTTCAGGTTCCTTAGTTCAGTCATGCTAATTTATCTTCTGGCAGAGAATTTAAAACAAAATTATTGCCTCTTCCTGGTGTGTGATATTTATGAAAGATATTAATTACTTCTTGGAATGCACATTTTCTAGATCACAATGTTAAAAGAAATTTACAAAAGGGCGGGGGCGAAACCCTTTCTAATTTATTGTCTCTCTTTTTCTCTTACACACTCACACACACAACTTTCTTCACATGCATGCACATGTGATTTATTTTTCAGATACCATCACACACAAACACACACACACACAACTCTCTCAATCACAAATCTGAGCATAAAATCATTGCATATCTTTCTGTTCTTTATATATGTCCCTATTGTCCACTGGTTCTCCCTCTGGACTGAGACCTTGTATTGGTAGAAAGGCTTGCATGTCCCAATGATCTTCAGAGCTATGTTGCCCATAGTTTCACACTCCTGGCAGGGTTACCTGTGGTGAAAAGGCCTGAAGGGAGGTTCCAGACAACCATAGTCCAATTTCAAGTTATCAGTGGCAAATCAGATGGAAGAAGATGTCAGGATCTCAATGACTGTATAGATGGAAGAAGGCTTCAGCAAGATGGAGGTCTCATGGAGTCTTGGGTTCTCTTCTGTCACTGGAGCCATATCTCTACATTGTCAAGATTATGTGTTTGCTGATTCTGTCCAGCAACTTCCTCATGTTAAACAGTTACATGTAGGCTTCTACCACAGGAAACAACATGCTTTCCTGTACCAACCTCCAATAACCCTGCAACGATGGACTAGTGAATCTAGCAGTCTTGAGCCATGAATCTACATGCAGGCAGCAGTAGCTTGATGGTTGTCTTGCAAATCATTTGAGACAGGTTTGCAATTTGGCAGCTGCTACCATGATGCAGCAGTCCTATTTAGGGTTCCCTCTGCCCACTCCACATGGAGACGGGGCTAGAAAAGATGCCATAAGCCTAGGCTGTTTTATCTGTTCCTGGCTTAGTAATCACATCCAGCAGGATCAGTCTCTCTCTGTGGTCAAAAGCAGCATTAGAAGATAATGATTTTTGCAACGTGGAATGTTTGCACATTGACTCATCATTTTGTCAGGTCCATTATGAACATCCAGCTTGCTCTGAAACATCAAAAATGTCCAGAAGCAATTAAAAGGATTCTCATCATCAAATCTCTTCAAGATCCAAAGGCCTGTAAAGATCTCCAACAGTGTCTCCATGAAAAGCTCTCTGCCCTGTCCACAAATGCAGGGGAACTCTGGAAGGAGTTTAAAACTGCTGTTCCTATGAACTGTGCTGAATCCATTGGCTATACCACCCATGGAAACCAAAACTTATTTGTTGAGAGTAACACTGAGAACCAAGTCCCCGTTGACCGGAAGAGATGGGTTCATTCTACTGGGCAAGATGACGCTTCATCTCAGCAGAAGGAGACACATTAAAGTTGATGCACAAAGGAAGATGCAGAAAATCAAAAATAAGTGGTGGCAAGGTAGAGCCAAGGCGATCCAGTTCTATGCTGACAAACATGGCATGCCTAGCTGTTTCCAGGCAATGAAAACCATCTATGGCCCAACTTTCCATGGTTCTACTTTCCTGCAATCACAGAGTAGATTGACATTGTCACAGAGCACTTAGGTGCCCTGCTTCTAAAGAGGGGAAACTGCTAGAGAAAGAGCCCTAGCAGTGATAAGCGATGAGCCTAGCTGCTGGTTGCCAGGGCAACCAGAGGAGGTCAGCTGACCAGAAGGGGCGGGGCCTGGCTCCCATATAAAGCCCAGGGGCTGAGCCCAGGCTAACAGTTCCCTGCCAGCAGCCAGGGAGGAAGGAGCTCTCCCTGAGCCAAGCTGAGAGGAGAGGCCTGACTGCAGGTACAGCCCGAGCCGGGTAAAGGATAGAGCCTCCCTGGAGTGTTTTGAGTAACGTGTTTCTAGCTGAGCGGCTTCAGTTTTGTTATAGCCAAGGGGCTTGCGGTTTGTTTACTGTTTAAAACCGGTGGTTTGGGTGAGGCTACTAGGGGTTGGAGGAGGCCTCATAGGGCACCCACAGCAGTGTGGGGGCCCCAGCACCAGTGAGGGTGCAGCATTTGGGGTGCACTGACCTCAGCCCCAGAAAGGGGGCAGTTGAGAGGCCCCAGAGAGAGAGAGGCATGGATGAGAAGTCCCAGAGAGGGGGCAGCATTATTGAGAAGCCCCAGAGAAGGGGGCAGCATTATTGAGAGGCCCTGGAGAAGGGGACAGCATTGTGAGAGGCCCCAGAGAAGGGGGGCAGCACTTTGAGAAGCCCCAGAGAGGGGGCACTGAGTGAGACAGGACCATGGAGCGCCCTAGCACCAGAGAGGGTGCAGATTGAAAGAGGCAGGGCTCGGAGAGGACAAGGGGGCCAGATCATAAACAAGGCCCAGACCGAACAACATCTACTCCATCTGTGAGGCTTGGGGCGTGGTACAGCGTGGTTGGAGCCACGCGTAGCCTATAAGTCTAGGGTACCCCGAAACAATGGGGGTACCAACTATCTGGGAGCAGGACTTACCAGGGGTCTGGGAAGGCATGGGGTCAGAGTGTACAGCTAACCGTGACCAAGAGGGCAACAAAGGCGGCCTCCCAAATATATATTTTGTCATCAAAGACATGGCAGGTGAGGATCAAGGGTGCCCATTGGGCCAACTTGGCACGGTAAGGGGGCCTTGGGGAGATCACGGCCATCCTCGAGGACCCCGTCCCGTGACATACTGCATGCTTCCAAATCACAGACACAAGTCCATTTTAGACTCATAAATTAATTCCTCTTTTGCTTTAAATTGCTTCTATAATTCATTTGAAATTCACAAATCCATAGATTCATAGATGTTATGAATTAAACCCCTCTGTAACAGGGAGGCCTTCTCGGGGCCCGTCTGCCAACCACCCCACACACCTGTTCTGGGCAAACCACCTGCCTTCTCACCTGCCATATCTTGTTGTTAATTAATTAAGTTGTTGATTAGACAGGAGGCTGCCCATTTCTTGCCCC
>NW_005843309.1:0-643 GCF_000455745.1 Alligator sinensis
AGCAGCAAGGAGAAAATCAAGGGCTATACAGGTTTGAATTACCATTTGTCGGAGGTTTTTTTGGGTGTTAGCCAAGGCCACAACGGCCTTCAAGAGTTCCTTGTGACCTTTACTGAATTTATGAGCCATGATTTTTATCACAGCTTGTAAACGTACTGTAAATCTTTTAAGACAGGCAGTGCCTATTCCTGGGAGTATACCTGCTAAAGAACACCCGACTAATATTCCTTTGGTAAGCGGAGTTTTTTGATATTTGTCTATTATATCACGGCTTTTTTGTAAATCCCTCTTGTTTCGTCACCTGCCCCGTGGAAGCTGCGTGGCAAAGGACGTAGAGGGTTTTAGCATTGCCGGATAGCAGATACCTTTTCCTTTGCCAGGGATTTTATGGTAGGCGTGGGAGCCACAGACCCAGTATTGTCCTTTTAAAGCAGCGAGGTTTGAATACTTAGGAGGTATTCAGCCCCTGTTTTTTAATCCTAGCACCCAGCGTTTACCCTTTGATTTAAAGGAAGGATCTGCAGTTTCATTGAACAAGCATTGTCCCCGGGAGGTATCGGTGTATAAACAATACCACAAGGTATTATTTAAAGAGGAGATGGGGGTGCAGATAGGATTAGTGCCCTTGGTTAAATTTTTGCTG
>NW_005843309.1:1500-2409 GCF_000455745.1 Alligator sinensis
TGGGCTGGGCAGGACCCCAAAAGGGTGACAGTTCATTAGTGGACCTTGGTTAGTTTGAGTTTTATGTTATCTAACGGGCTGTAGGTCCAGGAAGTGTTTGTTTTTATTTTTTGGGCTGTTTTTGGCTCACCCTTGTCGCGGTCAGGTGGGCGTGCGGTGCTCCCATGAAGTTCACGGTCGTCTTTTTCTGGCTTTTCTTTTTCCAGGTCAGGGAAGCTCGCGTTGGAGCCGAGCCTGATCTCTGGTGAAACTTCTGTCTTTTTTGTACGAGTATAATGAATCCAGTTGTCCTTTTCTGCTACCTCTACCGCAGTGTGGGAGGTGAGGAGGACTTGATATGGTCCTTGCCACTTAGGTTTAAGGGGAGACCGTTTTTAAGTTTTTATATATATCCACTCTCCAGGCTGGATGCGATGTGCTGGGACATCGCCAGGGAGGGGTTGGCTTAAAGCAGCATATCTATGGAGAGACTTTAATTGAGACTGTAGAGATACAATATAAGAGCTGAGTCTTTCATCGCCTCAAAGAGAAGAAGTGTGAGCCGGTAGTAAGGGGAAATGTTGGGGAACAGGGTGTCTAAACAGCAGCTCGTAAGGGTTGAGCTTTAGTTTTCTCCTGGGGGTGGTTATGATGGACATAAGGGCCAGTGGGAGAATCTTAGTCCATTTTAACCCACTCTCAGCACATAGCTTTTCAATTTTTTGTTTCAGGGTCTGATTCATTCTCTCTACTTGTCCTGAGCTTTCTGGGTGCCAAGGGGTATGGAATTTTTATTTTATTCCTAGGCAGCTGGCCAGTGTTTTGTTTATGTCAGCAGTAAAATGCGATCCTTGATCGCTTTCAATGATACGTGGAGGACCAAACCTGGGTATAATTTTATTAAGGAGTATTTTTATTATTTGTTGTGCT
>NW_005843309.1:3462-3801 GCF_000455745.1 Alligator sinensis
GTCGCTGGGTAGAGGTAATAGAGTAGCCGGATTTAGGGTATTGCATCTCTCTATGACCAGGTTTGTAGCCATTAAAAGTGTGGTTTTATACCTGTTTATTCTCTGATGAGAAAAATGTTGAGTATTTTTCTGGAGGAGGAGGAGAGCAACTGCATGTGGAGCCTTTAGGATAAGCGGGTATACAAGGATTAATTCCTGGGCTTTTTCGACCAAGAAGGTTTACAGCAGCCTATTCCCCCCTTTCCCACTGGATCTAATTGTGTAGAGAAGTAAGCTACCGGACGTTGGGTGTTGCCTAAGGGTTGAGTAAGTATCCCAGAGGCTACTCCTAGTCGCTCC